>NW_017678412.1:0-1150 GCF_001879085.1 Nicotiana attenuata
TTTATTGTATAGTCTATTACGCAACACCTAAATACAAAACTTCACATAACTATAATATTAAAAATTATGTTTGAGTTACATATAAATTAAAAGTTAAAGTATAAGTTACTTGAAAATAATGATTATTGATCCTTAACTAACTCAATAAAGAAAAAAAATTATGTCGCATTGAGATTCTCCATCATCTCAGTGATATATTCAAAGTGTTGACACGCATAAAAACTTTTAATAATTTTAGATACAACGCTGATTTGTATAAGAGCTTATTTTTTGGGAGATTTGATTTCTAGAACAAAAAATCCTCTCTTTTTTTTATAAATAACTTTTGGCTTGTCCATATTTTTGTACAGAAGGAGATATTAGGAGAATTAATATGCACAAAACTATAGACATAAATTGAGAGAGGATCATTAAAAAGATAAAAACGTACCAATAGTATATAGTTTAAAACTGTTGAATGTTGGTTTTTGTCTCAAATTTGATTAGGACGTATCTTATTTGGAATAGAAATTTTAAGGTAAATTTTCGAATATATACCATATATGAAACTATATTATCAAATATGTTCATAGTTTGCATATTACCATTCATGCTAATAATATTTCTACATAATATATACAATGCATTAAATAAGGAATCACTGTAGTTTTATGATTCTTTATTTAGGCGCGGTAAAAAAGGGGATTAAATATTCTTCCAGATCTTCCACAACGCAAAT
Source organism: Nicotiana attenuata (assembly GCF_001879085.1). Taxonomy (NCBI): domain Eukaryota; kingdom Viridiplantae; phylum Streptophyta; class Magnoliopsida; order Solanales; family Solanaceae; genus Nicotiana; species Nicotiana attenuata. Next base: position 719 of record NW_017678412.1, read on the forward strand.
CACGCACATTAATCTTCTTCGTCAGTTTCGTTTCAAATTTAGCGTCTCTGCTTTTTCGATACACTGTGTTTCAAACCTTTTTTCTGATTTCACAAATCAAAAATGACTAAATCTTCTACAATCCTTCTACATCAAACGCAATTATGTCCAAATTTCAGTAATACAAAGCAAAGGAAAAGAGAGTAGCAATTCCACCATTGACAGTCATTAAAAAGCTTTGAAGCTTTGAATTAAAATTTGGGTTTTCAAAAATCATTATTTGTTTGAATTGGGTGTTGTTGCAAATAATTGGGAATATGGTTTGGAGTTTATATCTCAATTTTGAGGGGTTTTGGTGAAGATTAGACTTGGTTTTGGCTGAATTTCGGATTGAAACTCGAAGAAGAAGACATGACATACATTATATTGCAGAAATTGTAGAAAAATTGTAGA
>NW_017678412.1:3482-18584 GCF_001879085.1 Nicotiana attenuata
CTCTCTCTCTCTCTCTCTCTCTCTCTCTCTCTCTCTCTCTCTCTCTCTCTCTCTCTACTTTCCTCTATAATACTCTTCTTCTTCTTCTTCTTTTATTGTTTTATAACACGTTATCAGTACGATACTCTAACCAATTGAGTAGAAGCTTTGGGTTGAGCATAATGAATGTCAATTGTTCCATGAACTTCCTTCACCAATAAATTATGAATTTAAGGTAAGTATTTTACCTTATTTTTCTCTTTTAAATTCTTGAAATTCTATAATTTGATTTTAAATACAAGTAAAGATAACAAATTTTGATTATAACTCTAATAGATTTTGTGAGAAATTATAGCCACCCAAAGTGGTACAATTTCTATGTCTTGCCATGATTAAATTCATGTATGATTATGGGCACAAGAAGTGAAAACGTCCCACTGAATTTGCTTCATTCTCATAATTCTCTTAAGAGAATATGATAGCAGTATGTGATAAGTCTGAAAGAAGATAAAATTATTACCGTAAAGGTACCAATGGATGTGGACATGGCAATAGACGAAATTATAATCGTCATCATTGTGATAACTCAAAATAATCCTTCACTCTGTGAAATTAATATTTGTCATCAATTTGACATGAGATTTCGTAAAGCATATATACATGACTATGGTCCGTTCATGATGTGAATGTGATAACATGTGATTTTTGAATACATATTCATTCCTGGAAAAATATGAATGTGCTAGTGGTAGTGATCTACCACACTCACCTCTAAAAGGAGGTTTGAGAGGAAATAAGAAAATAATGTCATTATTATGGTATGAATGATCACTGGTCACATACCTATTGGCAATGTGATTATTAAAGGACAACAGTGATGGAAGAAACAGATCTTGCATATAATTTTGACCATTACCATAATGGTATAACATTCTCTTTAAAAGAGATATTCACCATATGGATGTTGATGAATGTGATAGTACAAAATTAATTGAGAGCTTTGGAAGAGCCAATTATTACTATTTTGGAGGAACAAAATTGATTATCAATAAGATATTGTGTTGTAGTAAGTCTCAAAGAAACTTATTTAGTTTCTAAAGTATTCGCGAAAGCGGTTGGTTATATTGAGACTATAAATAAAGGAAAGATTTAATATCTTCTATTACTACAACTTGTAGGAGATAATATTTATGTGAAAAGTTACTCACTTTATTCTCCAGTTTGTACTACACAAATAAAAGAATACCATAATAAAGTGAATATTTATTGATATAAAAATTCATATCATAATAAACTTGGAGTTTATTGATAATTGCACATGTCAGGTTGTAAACTCGAACTTTATCAATATTGAGAATTTATCCAGTTGGCATAATTGGTTTAGCCAAATTAACTTAAGTATGACATGCAAATATAAAAGAGAATTCACATGAGTAAATATTAAAGAACTAGAAAATTCTTTATGATTTCTCTTATGTTGCTTGTTCTCATTAATTAATATACCAACTAAAACTGAGATTGAATCCCAAGAGTGCTGGAAATATCAAAGGTGAATATGGGCCCGTTCACCTTCCATGTATACCATATAAGATGCATCTATGAGATGGTTACATGTGTTATTGTTAACCAGCAACATGGTATTTGCAAGGTAACTTGCTCAATAATATAATTTAGAGCATAATTTCTAGATTTTCTATTCAATATAGTTTATCTTGATAAGTTAGTTTACCTCACAACTAATTTAGCAAAATAATTTATTGAGTGCCTCAACTTAATAGCTAAACTATTGCTTATGAGAACAAAGTTATATATATCAGTATGATATACGTTTTATACGAAAGTATATTATTTTTCCCCCTCACAAGTGGTTCAGGGTCGGGAACCAAATAATTCTATCTTATTATTGTTGATGTGCGGTGTATATTTCGATTAATACCATAACTCACAAAGATGGGTTCTCAAAGTTGAGGAAACAAGTTAGTGTGATGACCCTAAAGGTCATCTCTTGTTTTAGAAGTCAAAACTGTATTTCGAGGCCTTGAAAACCTCTTTTTGTCTCACCTCAATTTGCGCGCACAGTCCGGGCGCGTTTTCGGAAAGCTTTAATGTGAAATTTTAGAAAAATAATGAAATTGGCCTTTAAAATTGATTAAAGTTGATTTTGGTCAACATTCTGGGTAAACGGAGTCGGACCCGTGATCCGACGGTCCCGTAGGGTCCGTAGTATACCCGGAATCGAATTCCGAGGTCCCAAGCCCGAGAAAAGATTTTTTAAAGAAAATTGTTTGCTGGAAAATATAAAGGCTTTTTGGAAAGAAATGATGCGTGTTCTTGATGGTATCGGGCCCGTATATTGGTTCCGGAGCCCGGTACAGGTTTAAAATAATAAATAAGTCGAATCTGTAAAATTTGATAAGAATCGGAGTTGATTTGGTACAAATCGGACCTTTACTTGAGAAAATGAAAATCTCTATGTTCTTGAAGAATTTCATGAATTTGAGGTTAAATTCGTAATTGTTGATGTTATTTTGATGATTTGATCGTACGAGCAAGTCCGTATGATGTTTTTAGACTTGCGTGCATGTTTGGTTTGGAGCCCCGAGGGCTCGGCTGAGTTTTGGATAGGCCACAGAGTGAATTGGACTTAGGAAAATTGCAGCTGGTGTCTGGTATTTTTGTCTAGGCCTTTGATCTCGCAATTGCGAGATCAGGCTTCGCAATTGCGAAGTGGTCAGGAGTCACGCCCCAACCTCGGGAGGCGCGACCGACGCTCAATCGAGTGAACCCGTCTGAGCAAGCCTCTTTGGACACTCTCTACCCAACTCACTATGATCAAGAAACCATGCTTTCAGTTAATTAGATAGTAGGAAAGATCGTACACATGACATTTCTAGTTCATTTTATATTACAACCCTTAAACCATAGTTAAGTCACCAAAATTTCATACAGTTACAGCTTAAAGGAACAAGAGTTTAGAATTACAACACATTTCATTGACCCATCCAACACCCGTACATAACCCACACAAACGTCTACGGAGCCTCTAAAGATACAAAAGACAGTTATGATAATGCCGGCAACAAGGCTCCGGCTATACCTCAAAAGTGGTAATTTATAACAAAAGATATACTGCAAAACCCCTGGAAGGAAAGGGGCTCACCAAGATTGCTGAGAGAAGGATGCTCCGCTACCTACGATCGGCACTGTCTGCTATGGAACCACCTACATCCATTCAAAGATGTAGCGCCCTGGCAAAAGGGACGTTAGTACCATGGAATAGTACTAGTATGTATAACTAAACACCATCTCATTAGAAAGAACTAACATACAAGAATAAAGAAATCATAAGTATCAACAAAAGCTTTAAACAATCACCACATCATCAAATAAAAGGGATCACATAGCTTTTACATAATTTCCATAGCTTTAGGTTGGGACATTTAATATTGTTGCATCACCAGTCACAATACCACCGCTTGCTTGCGCGGAGTCCGATCACGACCCGATCGGCTAGGTTGCCTCATTTGAGACATGTATCTCAGTCACAATTTCATTCTCACTTTCCGGTTTCAACATCAGCACAATATCACCATGTGTGCGGCGTGGAGTCCGATCACGGCCCGATCGGCTAGGCCGTCTTACCAAGTCGTTTTTCCTTTTTCATCAATCATCTCATTTCAATCTTTATTTCACAATATTAGTTCATCGGCACTTGGGGCCACAATCATCACATCATACTTGGCACTAGGCCGCATTTCATAACTCAAACTCTTTTCCCCCCACATTTCACATCATTTCCACTTTCAACATTAACCTTGCGATTTAAGATAATAGGCACATACAAGAGCAATTCAAGTTGTAAGCATGGATGGGGGGGGGGGGGGGGATTTTACATAGTTTGGCATAACAATCTCAATTTAAACTTGACTTGAAGTCTAGGCATTTTAGCACATGGTTCACATTCTTCACACATCCTCAATTTTCCAAGAATAGCATATTGAACACATTGGGACACACCATCCACATATATCTTTGCAACACCAATTCATTTGAAATAACAAGCAAAACATCAATCAAATTTCGGACTTACAACATTTGCATGGACCCCAAAGGAGCTCAATTTCTAAGAAGAGGGAGTTTTAGCCATACATACCTCAATAGAGCTTTCCTTAAATTCTTACAAAATTTCGGAACTCCTAGCAACTCCGGTCTATTTTATGAGAATTACAAGTTGAACCAAAAATTAGAGAGATGATCAAGATTCTAGCTCATTTGAGTATATTATCGAGCACTAAGTGTGCATTATGATTTTTAGACCTTTTTTTGAAAGATTTTATCATCCTACACCACATTTGTTATATTCTTAGCTCACAATCTCCCCTTACCCTTTTATCATACATGTATGCAAGATAATCAATCCTTATACCCATGAATCCACTTGTTAATTACTTATTTTAATTGGAATTTCAAAATCAAAGGTTAGGGCACAAGTTCTTACCTCTTAGATTGATGGCTTAGCAACTTTACTTGATAATCTTCAAAGATTTGGGCAAGGGTTGAATGGGGACTTGGTGAGGATCACTTCCTCTCTCTAGAATTCTTTCTCTCACTCTAAATGTAGTACAAAATAGCACAAAAGGGTCTAATGGGGTGTTTTTAATGAGATGGGGTCGGGTTTTAAAAGATAGAAAATAGGAGCCCCGACTCAATCTGCGGTAACAGATATGCGGCCCGCAAAAGGGACCGCAAAAATGGCCCTCAAGACTTGAACATTCTTCCCGGGTATGCGACCAAAATGCGGTCAGCATTCCTGTTCTGCGGTTGCATAATGCACCGCAGGACTGCCCTTCGCAAAAATCACAAGGAGGTTATGCGACGACTATGCGGCCCGCATATCGATTATGCGATTGCATAATTGGCCGCATAGTTGCCCTCAAATTAGCCAACATTCTGCCTCAGCGATAGTTATGCGGCCCGCATTGCTATTATACGGTCGCATAATGGGCCGCAGAAATGCACTTTTCTGAAAAATATTTTTCCTTAACTTTTTAATGCATAGATCAATCAAAAGGTCCGAGAGCTCGCCGCGAAAATTTTTATAAATTTCAAACACATATTCCTAACTTGGCATTACGAAATTTTAGGTTTTTGAGTAAAATTTCACGGGGCCTTACATCCTCCCCCACTTAAGATCATACGTCCTCGAATGAGGAGCAAGGCTCACTTATTAGCAACCTTATGCAACTTCAGTTTTTTCACATCATAAGACATATCAACAGCCCCAAATTTGGCTATCTCCTCAAATTTCCAAAAATTTTGCCAGAGTTGCCTTTGTAACTAGGCCTATCCACCTGCCAGACAGCCCCAGAAACATATTCTAACAACATATACACAATCTGTTGACATTGCATAACTCGTAACGACGCCAACCATGGCCCCATAGGCGAGATATAACCAAAACGGAACAGTTTACATAGACTAGTCAAGAGATACAAAGTTCATAGGAACCAAATTCATAGGAGCTATTACATGGCTATACAAACAAATGCGGGTACTTCTTCATTTCTTCCTCGGCTTCCCAAGTGGCTTCTTCAACCTGCTGGTTTCGCCATAACACTTTCACGGAGGCAATTTCTTTATTTCTCAACTTTTGGACTTGCCTGTCAGGAATGGCAACTGGAATTACTTCATATGACAGTTCTTCATTAACCTGAATAGTTTCAACCGGCACAATAGTGGACAGATCTCCCACTACCTTCTTCAACATAGACACATGGAAGACTGGGTGTACCAATGACATCTCGGGTGGCAGCTCGAGCTTGTATGCCACCTGACCGATCCTCTGAATGATTATGTACGGTCCGACATACCTCGGACTCAATTTTCCTTTCTTTCCAAACCGCATGATACCCTTTATGGGGGAAACATTCAAAAATACCCAATTCTCTTCTTTGAACTCCAAATCTCTGCGACGAATGTCCGAATAAGACTTTTGGTGACTCTGAGCAGTTTTCAACCTTTCCTTAATAATCGTGACTTTCTCCATGGCCTGATGCACAAGGTTCGGCCCTATCAATTCAGCTTCTCTAACCTCGAACCACCCAATAGGAGACCTACATCTTCTACCATATAATGCCTCAAATGGTGCCATCTGGATACTAGCATGGAAGCTGTTGTTATAAGCAAACTCTATGAGTGGAAAATGATCATCCCAGCTACCTTTGAAATCAAGAACACAAGCACGCAACATGTCCTCAAGCGTCTGAATAGTCCGCTCTGCTTGCCCGTCAGTCTGAGGATGAAAAGGTGTACTAAGATTTACCTGCGTACCCAAGCCTTGCTGAAATTTCTTCCAAAAGTTGGCCGTGAACTGAGCCCCTCGATCTGAAATGATTGAGACTGGAGTGCCATGAAACCTGACTATTTCTTTGATATACATCCGAGCATACTGTTCCGTTGTGTCGGTAGATTTGACTGCAAGAAGTGTGCTAATTTCATGAGTCGATCCACTATTACCCAAATTGAGTCGAACTTGCGCGGAGTGCACGGTAACGCTACCACAAAATCTATGTTGATCATTTCCCATTTCCACATTGGAATTTCTATGCTTTGAGCCAATCCACCAGGCCTTTGATGTTCGGCTTTCACTTGCTGACAGTTCGAACATTTCGCCACAAAGTCTGCCACATCCCTTTTCATGTTGTTCAACCAATAAACTTCCTTGAGATCATGATACATTTTTGTAGAACCTGGGTGTACGGAATACCTGGAAGTGTGAGCTTCTGCCATGATCCTTTCCCGAAGTCAATATATGGAACACATAGGCGGACTTGGTACCGTAGGGTACCATCATCCATGACCAAGGAAAAAGCTGTAGTTTTGTGTTTATGAATCCCCTCCTTCAGCTGTGCTAACAATAGATCGTTGAATTGCTTCTCTTTCACTTCCGCCACAAGCGATGATTCAACCCTATTCTGCATGACTACTCCTCCTTCGCTAGAGTCCGCAAGACGAACTCCCAAACTAGCCAACTGGTGAACCTCCCTGGCCAACGGCCATTGATATGCCTTCAAATGAGCAAAACTTCCCATAGATTTTCGGCTACGAGCATCCGTCACAACATTGGCCTTCCCTGGGTGATAGAGAATATCGATGTCATAGTACTTAAGTAACTCGAGCCATCTTCTCTATCTCAGATTCAACTCCTTTTGTTTGAAAATATATTGAAGGCTCTTGTGGTCCGTAAATACATCCACATGGACCCCATACAAATAATGTCGCCAAATCTTTAGTGCAAACACCACTGCCGCAAGCTCTAAGTCGTGGGTTGGATAATTCTTTTCATGATTCTTGAGTTGCCTAGAAGCGTAAGCTATAACCTTGACGTGTTGCATTAGCACACACCCGAGCCCGATCCTTGAAGCATCGCAATACACTATGAATCCCTCTATACCCTCTGGCAGGGTTAATACCGGTGTTGTAGTCAATCTTGACTTTAATTCCAGGAAGCTCCTTTCACAAGCATCGGACCACTGGAACTTAACTGCTTTCTGTGTCAATTTAGCCAATGGAGAGGCAAGAGTAGAAAATCCCTCCACAAATCTTCTGTAGTATCCGGCCAAACCTAAGAAACTGCGAATCTCTGTTGGAGTGGTAGGTCTAGGCCAATTCTTTACTGCTGTAATCTTTTGAGGATCAACCATAATTCCTTCCCTGGAGACGACATGACCCAAGAACTTGACAGATTCAAGCCAAAATTCACATTTCGAAAATTTTGCATACAATTGGTGCTGTTGAAGAGTCTGCAGAATTGCCCTGAGATGGTCAGCATGGTCTTCCCAACTTCGGGAATACACAAGAATATCGTCAATGAACACTATCAAAAAGGAGTCTAGAAAAGGCTTGAAGACTCGATTCATAAGATCCATGAAAGCTGCCCGGGCATTTGTTAGCCCAAAAGACATCACCAGAAATTCAAAGTGCCTATACCGTGTCCTGAAAGCTGTTTTTGGAATATCCTGCTCCCTTATCTTCAATTGATGATACTCGGACCGTAAGTCAATTTTTGAGAAACACTTGGCACCTTGCAATTGATCAAACAAATCATCTATCCTTGGTAGAGGGTATTTATTTTTGATTGTGACTTTTTTGAGTTGCCGGTAGTCAATATACATCCGTAGCGACCCTTCTTTCTTCCCCACAAACAAAACCGGTGCGCCCCACGGTGACACACTCGGCCGGATGAAACCCTTTTCTAACAGATCCTTCAATTGTTCCTTTAGCTCCTTCAATTCTGCCGGTGCCATTCTGTAAGGTGGAATTGATATAGGCTGCGTGCCTGGCATCACGTCGATCCCAAAATCAATCTCCCTGTCTTGTCGGATCCCAGGGAGCTCATCTGGAAAGACATCCAGAAATTCATTCACAACTGGCACGGACTCAAGGCTAGGTGCCTCGGCATCAGTGTCCGTAACGCGGACTAAATGATAGATACACCCCTTTTTGATCATCTTTGCGGCCTTAAGGTAAGAAATAAACCGACCTTTTGGTACTACAATATCTCCCTCCATTCCACAACGGGCTCATTAGGAAATTCAAGCCTCATAGTTCTAGTCCGACAATCAAGTTTGGCAAAACATGAATAAAGCCAATCCATTCCCATTATTACATCAAAATCGACCATCCCCAATTCAATAAGATCGGCCATGGTATCCCTACCACGTACCGTAACAACACAGCCTCTATAAACTCGAGCAACCGTAATAGACTCACCAACCGGAGTAGACACCGAGAATGGCTCATGAAGCTGTTTCAGTTCTATCCCAAATTCCAAGGCAACATAAGGGGTAACATAGGACAAGGTGGAACCGGGGTCAATAAGTGCATACACATCATGAGATTGGACAGTCAGAATACCTGTAACAACATATGGAGAAGCCTCTGCAGTCTGGCGACCACTCATAGCATAGAACCAGCTGGGTCCTCCCGAACTCTGCGCACCACCCCTAGATGCACCACGCCCCGCGGGTGCTGGAGCACCTCGAGCTGGAGAGGGTGCTGAAGATGTAGCAGCTGCTGGGCTGGCTGGCTGTGCTGTGCCCCTACCCGCACCCTAGCGGGATACACGACCATGCCTCTGAATATGGCCCCTCATCCCACACCCGTAGTATATGGGTAACTCTATGTAGCAAATCCCTAAGTGCATCTTCCCGCACCTGGGGCACGGGGACATCTGCTGCTATTGGGATCTCCCTCCTGACCGACCCTGCTGGTGGGATCCCATGTTGCCCTGACTGGGCCTAAAACGAGTCCACTGCTGCTGCTGGCTGGGCCCTAATGGTGGTGCACTGGTTGAAGACTGTGCGACAGACTGGGACGGCCCTGATGATCCTGCCCTGAAAGCTGATCTTCCCCCACCAAGTGACTCTCCGAAGTTGCCCGCAGACCGTGCCTTGCTGTTACCCTCTCTTTCCATCCTGTTTTTCAATTTGCGACTCTTTGTGGCCTGAGCAAATGACACCATTTTCCCATAATTCATGTCAGAGTTCAAGGCAGTTGTAGAAGCCTCATTAATAGTCAAAGGATTAAGGCCCTGAAAAAACCGGCGCACCCTGGCCTCCATTGTGGGCAACATGTGAATAGCATACTTGGACAGGCGTGCAAACTCCATGTGGTACTCCCGCACACTCCTGCTACCTTGATTTACACTCTTAAACTCTACTGCACGGGCTGACCTTGTCTCAGCAGGCAGTAAATGATCTACAAAGGTGTCGGCAAATTCACTCGACCTCGCCGGAGGGCTTCCCTCCTCACAGGAATATTCCTACAACTCAAACCACGAATAGGCCACCCCTTTCAGACGGTAGGCAGCCAACTCTACTCCCTCTGTCTCAGTTGAACGCATAACCCTGAGGGTCTAGTGCATCTCATAAATAAAATCCTGGGGGTCTTCCTCGGGATTTGCACCCGTAAACACTGGAGGGTCTAGCTGAAGAAATCCGTTCACCCTAGAACTGGTGGAATCCCCTTGCAGGCTAGATGAAGTGGGTGCAACATTTGACCTCTGGGCCTGAAAGGCTACTAGCTGAGTCAGCATCTGTCGATGCCCCTTTTCCTAAAGGCAAAATCGGGTTTACGACATTTGGGCGGACAACTCTTTTCCTTTTGGGAATTGGGTTTGAGATTTAGAAGAGTCTCCACCTAATGATTAAGTGCATTAGGACACTAAGAAGGAAATGAAAAGAAAGAAGAACCAAAGAATGGGTAAGGGCTTGAAATTATCTCGGGGGGAAGGTGTTAGGCACCCCCAAAAATCCACTAGTGTGGTTCCCGACCATGCTACAATTGTGACTTTAAATATAAACAACAAATAAACATACAAGACAATTCTCACATACCGATTGCAACTAGGGGAAGTATAAAAGTTAAATAAACGAGCTGAAATTTGGGACTAGGCAATTTCATAATTTATTTAAAGAATATACAAGTGCAGAAAAATGGGGGTCAAATAATTGATACAAATAATCAAACAAAGGGATGAAATGGGGCGGAAATTTGGGAGAGAAGAAAAAACAGTACTTGGACACATAAAGAGATTTTTAAATGATTAAAGCAAAGGACAAGGTTTAAAAGAACCGAAAACTGACAATTTAAAAATTCTAAAAGAAAGAAGTAAACACATAAAGAGAGAGGGGGTCTTAGGCTTATAAATAACATGGATCACCCACGCAACACCCGGTAACCAATTATACACGTGGTGTTATCGCGTGATCATCATATCCATGTCTACCCTTACCCACCCCGTTAAGGTACTAGAGCGTGGATTGGTCTCGTTACTTATTGCATGCTACTACCCGCCCCAGTCCTATCAGTCCCAGAGGCAGTTGGGACTACTAATCCTACAGGGAAGGGATATTGGCTTTTGAAGTTTAAAAAGGATAAAATCTAGTGCGACAAACAAAACACATAAGAGAAGTTAAGGGGAAAACACATAGCAGTTAAGTCTCACATAGGCCTCCTCATTTAAAGCGCAAATATAGCATGATTTCAAGTACTGCTTAGGTCTTTAATTAAACTTACGTATAGGGGGTGGCTGGTTTATTACATATTTTCAGATAAGAAGTCCGAATTAGGCCTGCCTGCTGATTGTAATTATTAAAGACTGGTGTAATTAATTGATTACCTAATGGTTTGCCTAGGTGAAACCTATAGGCATGATATCTAACAAGGTCAAACATACTGATTTTAAAGAAGATTACTGACTTTAGAAATAAACTAATTCTGCGGATGTTAACAATATTATTACTGATTTTAGACTTTGCGGATGAATCAGATTTAAACGATTGCTCCTATAGGCATGAATTCTACGCATTATTGATTTTAAAACGGTTATGTAAATGCAGGAATCCTATGAGCATGGTATCTAGGATGCAATTGATTATTCTTTAACCTATGGATTGTTTGCCTAATGACATGTGTATGTGCAGAAAACTTATAATCATGATTTCTATATGCAGAAGTGCAGAAACTTATAGACATGATTTCTAATGAAATGCATAACTTATAGACAGGATTTCTAATGCAGTAGTGAAGCAACTTATAGGCAGGATTTCTAATGCCGTAACGAAACAACTTATAGGCAGGATTTCTATATGTAGATGCATAAACTTATAGGCAGGATTTCTATATGTAGATGCAAAAGCGAAAACAGGCTGTGATTGCAGAAATAAATACCTAAAGCATGATGTCTACCCACATGCATAACATGAGTGACCCTCCCCTTTTCACTATACACCCCCATAAGTTATTATAAATTATTACAACCCGAATGAATCAAAAAAAATAAAAAAAATTACATCAAAAATTAAAGTTCCAACCGAGGAGAGCCTAATTCAGACTCCTAGTCTGAAACATGAGATAAACCAACTTCCAAAGATCAGATTTCCAAAGCCTTTCTCATCCTTTGGATGTGTCAAAGTTCCAAGGAGCTTCATGAACTCCAGGCAGTGCTCACACCCTATTACATTTGTAGGATCAGATTATAGTGCAGTGTGGAAGGGCCAGCCCTCAAATGTCCAAGTTCAGAGGGAACTCAAGGTCCCCAAGGCAAGGCTCATAGGAGGGGGGCAGAACTTAGAGTCTAAGAATAAGTGTAAGTGCAATAGAGGGGGAATTAGGAAAAACCATGAAATAACTAGTGGTCATGCCCAGCAATTAGGATGGTGGCACACCCCTGACCAGCCTGTCAGTTTGAGTTTGGGAGTTAGGACCTATTGAAGGTCAGGTTCAGACCTGGGCAGCAATTTGGATGCTGCCAGGCCATGAACTTTAACTCAGTACACATAGGGGAATGGGGGTATGGGGATTTTATAGCAAGCAGTAAACATAAAAGAAAGAACATGCTTAATACAGAGTATAAACAACAAAGTAAACCAGAACATGGCAACTGTAAAGTAAACACATAGGGAAGGAGCTGAAATTAAATTGGGACATACTAGTTTTAGGGAAAACAGGTAAGTAAAACAGCAGCCTTGAAAAGCCAAATTGCAAAGCAGTATAAAAGTCTCAGCAGAGAGTAGAGAGTTTGAAAAAGTATTGTGATTGGAAATTCAAAGTTCTAGAGTTGTAAAGTTTTTCAAAGATTAAAACTTAAAGCCTCTGTCAATGCAGAAGGGTCGAGCCCTTTTTATAGTGTAGCAATTAAGCAAGAAAAAGGTAAGGATATATCATTGTGATCAGTCTCCCTTTAGTTAAGGGATTCTGAATTCAAACGGGCAAAACAATTATGGAAAGGGATTTTAAAAAATATTTTCCTAGTAGTATAATAAAGGTTAAGTACATAGAAGCTATTTAAGGCAACCAACTAACAGTACACAGTTTGTAAAAAAGGGAAAGGGAATCAACAGTAAAAATTAAAAATTCAAACCTTTACTCGAATGAATCAAGTCAAGAAAAAGGGGTAAAGAAAGGTTCAATTAAGGAAAACCAGTAACAATCAAGTGAACACAATTAAAGGAATCCGGAATCAATCAGTAGTTGGCAAAGCCTTTTTTGAAAGAAGAACTCTCATATATAAACACACAAACATGTAAATCAAGAAGAGACTGTCAAGTTATTCGAAAGAGAATTTTAATCAAAGAGAAATTCAGAAACATGGGCAAAAGATACAGGCTCGACCTGCAGACTCATAGTGAGTCTGAGAGTCCAGGGTCCCAATGTGGAACCCTGACTCGAACACAAAACATAAATCGTCAAAAGGGAACCCCCAAATCCTAGGGTTTCACGATTGACTCGGACATGGAGGTGAGAAAACAAGCCATTTGTTTCAGAGTCTCAACACAACAAATATGAGAGCATGCTTGAACGACAAAGGAAGAAAAATTATGAAGAACATACTTGAGGAAACTCCGAACCTAAACGAGTTCAGAAGAAGGAAATAATACAACTTGAACACAAGTAGGTGAAGCATGTAAGGACATAAACAGAGTCACAAAATCAAATAACTTTAACGGTAGGCACATATAGTAGAAGAGTAGTGAAAACATAGCAGAGATTAACATGAGTAGAAAAGAAGAGGTAAAAAACAATACATGCATAAAAGAAATCATACGAACAAGGCATAAATAAACACACATAAAGCAAAGAAGAAAAAGAATCAGAAAGATTTTTTCAAAAATCCTTGCAAAAACCTTAAAAATCATAGAGAAACTATTTTTGGCAAAACTTTTGGGAAAACACCCTAGATGGCAAGAAAAGCATAGACATAGTACAGATCTAAACAAATAACGGTGAAAGAACCTCGAATTGTTTAGGGTTTGGGAGAAACCCTAGAAATGAGAAAGGCTTGGAGACAGGTCTGATCTTGAGTCGGAGAAGTCAAGAATCAGGCTCCTGAGTCTCGAATGTGCCTGAGCATGGCCGGAGAAGCCATGGAATCAAAGGTCGGAGAAGATCGGAGGGAGAAACATCGAAGTCATCCTTCCAGACCTTGAACACCCAAAGTCTAATGGTGGAGAGGGTGGGTAGAGACCATCCATGGCCTGGGAAGCCATAGATTCCGGTGAATTGGCTAAGACAAAACCGTTCATATGTGGACCATAGGTCCCAGCATGAATTTCCTCTAGCAGTTTGGATGCTTCCTTTGTGTCAACACATCTTAGCAATCCCAAATCAAGAGTTCTCCTATACAGGATTCCTCCGCTGTGGAAGAAATTGTTGGATAATCTTTGTAGAGTGCGCTTCTGCATAGCATTTGCAAGCTCTGGATATCTTCCTTTGGCCAAAAATTCCTTGATGTCGTGAAACCAAGGCTTTCCGTCTGCTTCTTCCACGACATGAGCACAGTAAGCTGAATGATCATGAATCTTTACTGGAATAGGGTCTATGAAGTTCTTATCTGGATGCTGAATCATGGATGATAGAGTGGCCAATGCATCGGCAAACTCATTCTGAACTCTGGGAACATGCCGGAACTCTGTCTTTATGAACCTCTTTCTCAACTCCTGTACATGATGCAAATACGAGAGTATCTTGGAGTTCTTGGTCGCCCATTCTTCTCGGACCTGATGTATAAGCAAATCCGAATCTCCAATCACTAGCAACTCTTGGACGTTCATGTCAATGGCCATCTTGAGCCCAAGATGCAAGCTTCGTACTCGGCCATATTGTTGGTGCATGGGAACCTGAGCTTGGCGGATACCGGATAATGCTGGCCGGTTTCTGATACTAGGACTGCTCCTATGCCAACTCCCTTGAAATTTGCTGCTCCGTCGAAAAACATCCTCCAACCGTCATAGGATTCTGCAATGTCCTCTCCTATGAAGGATGCCTCCTCATCAGGAAAATACGCCTTCAGAGGCTCGTATTCTCCATCCACAGGGTTTTCAGCGAGGTGATCTGCTAGGGCCTGTCCTTTGATTGCTTTCTGAGTCACGTAGACAATGTCAAATTCACTCAGCAGGATCTGCCACTTGGCTAGCTTGCCGGTGGGCATGGGCTTCTGAAAGATATACTTCAATGGGTCCATTCTTGATATGAGATACGTGGTGTAAGCGCAGAAATAATGCCTCAACTTCTGAGCTACCCAAGTCAGAGCACAACAGGTGCGGTCTAGTAAGGAATACC
>NW_017678412.1:21399-22096 GCF_001879085.1 Nicotiana attenuata
TATCAATTAAAGCCTGGATCTTGCCTTCAGGGAGCGGCACACATCAATAGTGCGTCCCTTCATGCCAGAATGGTATGCACAGGGTTTTGTTTGGGGTTAATCCACTGGGAGGGGTTTTCAGGAGTTATGGCAGGGACAGGGGTGACATAACCAGCGGCTTTGAGTCTTTCATACAGATGGTCGATTGGCTCGGCAATGGCGGTGTATTGTTTGGGAGGCCTGCGGTCAAAATTTGGTCGGGGTCTAGGAAAGTTTTGGCGTGTAGGAGGTGATTGATAGTGGGATGGTTGAGTGTTGTAGGCTTGGTAGACTTGTGCGGGTTGGGAATATTTGGGTGAAGTGGGTTGGTATGTGGGAGGTGGAGGTGATTGATAGGTAGGTGGTGGAGCTTGGTAGGAAGGTGCAGGGTAATTTGAGGTAGGTTGATATGTATGAGGGGGTATTGGGTAGGTTTGGTATTTGATTGGGGATTTTGTTCTCTGTGCAACCATCACGGCACTCACATCCCTTTTCTTGGACGTGCCACCAGACTGTAGAGCCTTGTTGGTAGCCTGTAATGCTTCAAAGTTAGTGACCATACCACTTTTAATACCTTCCTCGATCCTCTCCCCTAGCTTGATGATGTCGGAGAATTTCTGGCCTTAAATCAGCATCAACCTTTCGTAGTACTGTGGGTCTTAAGCCCGGATGAAAAACT
>NW_017678413.1:0-22086 GCF_001879085.1 Nicotiana attenuata
CAAAATTCCCAAATCTTCTCCAGAAATAATTCACCATGACTAATCCCCAAGATAATCCTGGAACTCCTCCACCAGTATCCCCTTCTAATACATCCTCATCTACACCCCCTAGTGAAACCCTAAAACCAAGGTTCTGCCGGCAGAAAATGTTGGCTAGAAAAACTGTAGCTTCTGGTTCTTTGAGAAAAGCTCTAAATGAGAAATTGAGGGCTAGCTAGAAGAAGGAAAGTTCTACTAAAGAATCTGACTCCAGCTCTGAGTCTGAAGCTTTTATCTCTGCCAGCGAAGGTGAAGAACATGGTTCCTCTCTCACTGACAAAAATCAAGAAATTCCTGGTGACGTAAATACTTGTTTGGTATTCTCTGATGTAGTTGAAAAGGTTGAAAATAGGTTTGTCTTGGTTGGTCCTGTCAAGGATGTACAGGGTGCTGATTCTAGTAGAAGAGGAGGTAAAAAGAAGGAAAAAGAGAGAGAGGGAGACAGTGGTAATGTGAGGGCAAATAAGAAAGAAAAATTATTGGCTATCTGTGGGAATGTTGAAGAGAGTGGTAACAACTCAGGGGGGAAATAGTTCTGGGGAGGCGGCTGAAGGGCTAGTAAATTTAAGCAAGCATCAAGATGAACCTGGTGCATCTGCTGAGGAAACTTTGGCAGAACTTCTGAAGAAGGTTGGGGCCAGTTGTGATCCAAAGAAGCGCAAGGCTTCCACACAAAAGGCTCCAACTGCTTCCAAGCCAACAAAGAAAAGTAAAGTGTCATCTCCAAAGCCTACTGTCCCTTCAGTACCAAAGGGAAGAGCTACTAGAAGCAAGGTGAAGCAAAGTGAAGCAGAATTGCAGAATGCTCTGGAAGAGAGAAGGAAGAAAAAGAGGGAAAAGGGAAAAGTAAAGGTTGTGGAGAGTTATGAGGTTGCAGAAGAAGAAGAAGAAGAAGAGGAGATGGAAATGGTCCATCAGGAAAGAGGAACAACTGAAGAGGTTCCCACACCCAAACCAAAAGGTTCCAAGACTTCTTCCAAGAAGTCTTCCTCAGTACCTGTACCTGCTGAATCTTCTTTAGCCAAAAGAACTAGGTCTGGTGTGAAGGGTAAACAAAAGAAAATTGTTGAAGAAGATGTATAGTGGAGTGGTGGTAAAGAAGAGGAGGATCCGAGAAAGATCAAGATAGGTTTGCCATCTTTGGCAGAAGGAAAATTTTGAAAGGAAGGTTGTTGAAAGACCTCGATGAGCCAGGTATGAGAAGATTGATGGATGCTCTTACTGCACAAGGGTGGAAGGAAATAGTCCTTAAGATGGATGTAAGGCTGGCTAGAAATGAGTTGATTGAGTTCATGGCCAATGCCACTGTGAAATGGGGTAGTCTCCAGCATGGTGAAGGGTGTAAAAGTGGAGTTTGATGCAATCAAACTGGGTGAGATTCTGGACATACCAAGTGAAGGGTATGATGACTATACAAGGCAGAGGTGGCCATGTCTTGAATCTCTCCCCACTGCTCTTCAAATTACTAGAAATTTCTGTGATCCTGCAAATACTGAAGATGTACCTGAAGCCAGATTTGTTCAGAAGAGTGAGATGAGACCTGAGCACAAGGTCTTATTTGAATTTGTGAACAAGTGCCTGCTGCCCAGACAGGTGAGGAGGCATACTGCCAACTATATGGACCTGGTGCTTATGGAATGCCTTATGAGAGGAAAGTAGATAAATTGGCCTGGTTTTATTGTCAAACTACTGGACAGGGACATTAATAGCTCCAAGGCACATGCAACTCCATATGGGTTCATACTGACTACTGTGCTGGGACAGGCTTAGGGTGACTTTGAAGAAATGGGAGATGGCATCAAACAAGGAGCATTTTGGTGTTAAGACCTTATTGGCTTGTGACTATCCTGTCAATACCACCCTAGTTGAACCTGGTTCATCTCTGAAGACACCAGTGAATAGCAAGGTTAGGGCTTTGGTTCAAGAGTGTGGAACTAAGGATGCTGAAATTGCTAGTCTTCAGGCTGGTGTTGCTGATTTGGAAGCTGAAAGAGATGGCCTTCGAGCTGAGCTAGCAAAAGAAAAGGAGAAAAGTGAAGGAATGCTTAAAAATATGCTCAACCTTCTCCAAACCCAGCCCTCTAGTTCCTCCAAGCCTTAGGTCTTCCAGTTCTTGTTTTTGAACCTATCTAGAACCCCAGTGACCCAGATTCGGGACTTTTTCTGTTTTTGTTGCTCGTGTTTGGAAGTTTTTCTTTCTCTTTGTGGTCTGTTTGTGGAAACATATCCTAATCAATGACAATTTACTTTTTCTCTTGTTCTATGAAGATTCTGATCTTAATAGTTAATTTTGTTTGTTGGTTGTTGATTAATTGAACCATGTTTTCACTTGCAGTTGCCCCAGTGGCTATGAGTAATTATTAAAATCTGGAATTCGCATTATTTGCAACTTTTCGATGATGCCAAAAGGGGGAAGAGATATTGTGATTACACCTAGTCCTTGATGATAAGTTAAAATTTCTAAGTTAAAGTGTTGATGATTAAGCTAAGTTCCAAAGGTTCTCTGATCAGTAAAAGCACAGAGTTTGTCATCATCAAAAAGGGGGAATTTGTTGGCCCAAGTTCAGGTGAAGTTTTGAAAAATGACAAATGAACTCAGTCATGGACCAGGTCCATCATGTGAGACACAGTGTTTATCAACCTATACATGTGAGATACACGTGAAGGAGATAAGTCTCAAGGATAAAGCAGCAATATCTCCTGAACTAATCGAAAAGGTTGCATATTGGATGAGGAAAGAAAGTATCCTCATGGGAAGAGGACACAATCCGAATAAAGGATAGGGTTGGAGTTTGTATTGTTCAAGGACTCAACTTCGATGGAAGATCAGCAATTGAGTCTCAATCAAACTCTGATTACTAACTCATTAAATAACAGTAATTGTTCTCTTTTACAGGTATTGCACAAACGCAGAAGTGAAACTAAATTGAGAGCAAAAGAGCGAGGCAATTTTGCAAGCAATTTATGTGAGATTCAAGTGTGCATTCCTGAAGCTACTTGGACAAGATAGAAGAACCAATTCCATTGTGTTTATTCTTATTCTAATTCAATTGTAGTAGGTGGTTTAAAGTTGTACCTTTCCAGCTTTTGTAGAAGCAATTGTAATAGGTACGTTGAGTATTCAAGTTATAGTCTAACTTGAAGGTGTCGCAACAGTTGAGGCTGTGTGCCACACTGGGATTAGAGTTTAATCCTTAGGTTTACAAGAGTTTTGTAAATGCTGTTTTGGCTCAGTGATTTTAGTGGAAGTTTAGGAAAATCCTACTGACTAGTTGGTCGTGATTTTTTCACCTTTTGATCCAGGTGTTTTCCACGTAAAAATCTCTGTGTTCTTTATTTTATGCACTCTTAATTCCGCAAACAGTAATAGTAAGTACACCTAGAAGAACCAGGTTCTTCTAAAGCGAAAATTCGGTACCACACAAATCACCCCCCCCCCCCTCTTGTGTGGTATTGACGTTTAGAACATCAATTGATATCATAGCGGGTTATCCTTGAAGAGGCTAACACCTTAGGAGAAGATCAACATGAGTGCACCACCTGGAAACTGGGAAGGGCAATCCACTGCTAGGCCTCCACTTTTCAATGGTCAGTACTATTCTTGGTGGAAGAACAACAGATTGAAAATGGACTTAGGCCAAATTGCTGAGTTGTTTGTTCATGATGTTTTCGCGCCTGCGGAGGGGAGACTACATAAAAAGGAAGGATACTTGAACTAACATATAGAATTAGCCACACATTACATGCTTGCAGTATCTAACAATCGTCAGAACAGGGAACATACAACTGAATTGGACAGGGTTTCACATTATTGGAGATAACTTAGTTTAATATTATCACTAAGTGGAATCATACAGTCATATGGCAAACAGAAACATGCTGAAGATTGAAACAGATTAATCAAATAAAGCATGGAGAACAGAATAGTAGGAGTTAAGGCATACCAGTTGAGAAGAAAGCAAACAGGAAGCCAATAGCAGTTAAAATCCAGAGAATTTGGCCTTGGCTTTCAGCCGGCCAACTAAGAGCCACTTAGTGCAGAAATTAGAACAAGGGAGTAAAGAGAGCTTAAGGTTGTTCGAGAATGGTAAAGTTGTTCAGTTGAAAGGTTTTAAAGCGTGTTTAAAATCAGAACAAGGGAAGGATTTTTATATCATACAATAGAGTAAAACAAATAAGGTAATGAACCAATCACACACAAATAAGGTATGAAAATCAATTAACAATCAATTAAGGTCAGCATGAATCAATTAATAGGACAGAATTGAGTAACTATCACTTAATTTAAGGAAAATCTCACACGGAATCAATCAGTAATTAAGAATAAGGTTAAATAAGGTAAGAACTAATTCCAAAATCAATTAGGAGTCAGAGCACAAAATCAAGCCAGTAGTACAGATAATTAATCACATAAATAAGGTAAGAATAGGTAAAATCTTAATAAGGCAATACTTGTACTAAAAGAAAAGCTCATTCCCAAACCCTAATTTAGGTAAGTAGAATTAATTAACACTTATTGACAGAATTAAATGTAAACGGGCAAAAGACAGTAGAATAAATAGTCAAATAATCGAAACTCTAAGAAATACAAAGACATATAGATGGAGCTTGATTAAATCAAGTAAAAATCAGTCGAAAAAGTAAATAAGAAAATCAGAGATGAAAACATTTAAACGCCAAAACCTTTTTTTTTTTGCAGAAATCCATCAGAAATTAAAACCCTAGCTTTTATGGTAAATGAAATCGGTCAATAATAATAGTAAAAACAGAAAATTTTAAGGGAGAAATACCAAATAAACACAAAATAGCTTCAGATCTAAAGAGATCTAAACGGATTCAACCAGAAAATAGCTAGGTTCATGAAAATAGACAGAAGCGAATCAAATCTGGTTTAAACCAAAGATTTGAAACCCCAAAAATATGAAAATACTCGTACTCACAGGTATCGGAGTGAACATAGACGGAATAATCGAGAAATGAGAGACTTTGAACCAGATTTGGTTCGAGTCTCTTGAGATTCACATCAAGCAACATAGAAATCGTGTAACCAGTAGAGAGGTGAGGCCAGATAAGGCATGAAATCGAAGGAAAATCCCATGAATCAAGAGGGGATTTGTGACGGCGGGCTAGGGTTTGAGGGGGGTGAGAGAGAAGAGAGGAGAGAAGGGATCCAAAGGCGGCGGGTTAGGGGAAATGAGGGTAGGTTTTGGGGTTTGGTACATTAAAAGGGGTCGGTTGATTTAGGGCCGTTGATCTTCTGAGATCAACGGCCAAGATTAGATTTAGGTAGGGCGGGTACGGGTACTTGGGTTTGGGTATGGGTAGTTGGGTTTTGGGTATTGGGTTATGGGTTAGGATGATTGGGCTGGCTAGTATTGGGCTGGGAGGTCCGAAAATATAATTAAAAAGGGCTATGTTTTAAATACCCATTTAAATTAATAAAATAATTTATAAAAATAATTAATAAATGATAAAAATGCTATTTGTATATGAAAATGATTTAAAATAATTACTTAATATTATAAAAAATAAAAAGTCATTTTCCATGTAAATAATGTAATTATGCATATATGGGCTATTATTGCAAAGTTATTGCAATTATAGCCTAAAGATACAAATAAAATTATGCATAAAATTATAAAAGCTTAATATAAATATAAATAACAAAAATCAAGTATTAAATCATTATAAAATTATTTGTGATGCAATTAGTAACTATTTAGAGAATAAAATGCTAGAATAAATTAATTAAAATCCTTTTAAAATTACAGAAAATTATGAAAAAATACTGGTTGATGCTCATGCACTACTTAAGTATATATGCATTTTAAAAATATTTGAGGGAAAAATTGGGTATCAACATGCGTCTTCACCTGGCCTCATCACTGCTCTACTGAGGTTAGGCTTGATACTGGGTACCGTTGTGGTGTACTCATGCTATGCTTCTGCATATTTTTGTGCAGATCCAGATACATCTGCTCTTACCGGACATCGGTGAGTGGAACCAGTTACATCTAAGACTTCAAGATATATCTGTTTGACATTCGCAGGTCTCGGAGTAACCCTCTTCTATTGCCTTACTACTGTTTATCTTTGTTTCAAACAGAGTTGTATTTAGAGATTACTAGTACATTATCTATAGCGCTTATGACTCAGTTTCACCCGAATTTTGGAAATATTGGGATTGTTATTTAGTATTGATGTTATCATGAGACTTATCAGCTTTATTTAATATTCTTAGTCGTTATTTCTGTTAATTTTCTTGTATGTTAGGCTTACCTAGTCTTAGAGATTAGGTGTCATTACGACTACCTCAAATGAAATTTTGGGGTCATGACAACGGAGAAGGATAGGACGGAAGGGGAGAAGGGGGGGAGGGGAGTTGTGTAAATAAGAAAGTTTTAGAGTTGTCAAAATATGTGCTATTAATCTATATCTATATATATAATAAAGTTGGGAAAATGAAAGATGATGTGGCATATTTCTTTGGCCAAGGATCCCATTTATCTTTTTTCTTAGATTTTACACTCTTTTCCTTATTTTTGCATTTAAAATTTGCTAACAATTAAGTATGCTTTATTTACTTTTTTTTATCATTAATATACTATTCATCTATTTTCCTATAACGTTTCTATACCTTTCTTCCGTTACATTTTACCCTTCACTTAAATCTCATAATTATTACTATTTATTTCTTTCCTTTAAATCTTTCTATTTTCTTTCTGTGCATTAGCTTTTTTTTCCATAACTCAAAAATAATTCCACTGCTCAAGGACTGTTGCAATAAAGGTATTTTGCTCTCCCAAAAATCTAATTCTATTCCTATATTATTTTGTAACTTCATTTGTTTTACTCGATATCATCTGAAATTATAGTTTGTGCGATTATATATTTATGTTTGATTTCTTCAATTGCGTTTCAATTTGGATGTACTAGCTTCAGCCTTTCTTTGTTTTATTTCCCTCTCTAAGAGTAAAAATAAAAATGGAGAACAAGAGACTATGGTTAGCCAGAAATTGGTAGAATAATACCAGGTATATCACTATTTTTTTTTAAAATAATTTGGTAATTTACTTTATAGTTGTTGCAAGTAATTCGGTAATTCCTTTTGAATTTCTCCATGGAAAGGGAGAACCAAAAAATATGTTGTAATTGTGTAGTGACCTAAAAGAGTAATTTACATGTGCTTCTTTGCTTTTTCTATCCAGTGCAATGGGTTTCTCAAGTTTTATAAATTTCTAATTTAGTGAATGTAGTAAAACTAAAGAGTACACATTTCTTTAAAAAAAAAAAGTTGATTATTTATAGATGCAAATGTTATATAAAAAGTTCGGGTACCAAAATATTTTTGGTTTATTATCGATAAATGTAAATAGAATGGTTGTTGTGGATTCAACCTTTCATATTCTATATTTATAGACCGTTACAATTTGTAAATTGAAACGGAGAGAGTATTTATGAAGAATAAAGAATTCCTACCATTGCAATGGCTTTTCTACCTGCAAATTTCTTCCCTTATCCTCTAGCCATTCATATTGCTTCTTCAATTCTCATTTTCATTAAGAATATGTAGAGTTCAGCTTTTGCATTGGCTATGTTTCAGCGAAACTTAGACTCATTTTTCTTTTGGGAATTACTATTTTGTGACTATTTTATAAGTGATATTCTTGAAAAGAAAATTAATTAATTCTGGTGCTAACAGAAAGTGCCAACATTAAATTATTAAAATAAGATTATGAGAATGATATTGAAAATAAATTAATGATACCACTAGGCACTAGCTGTGTTGCAAGATGAATGAAGTCGGGTAAGATGACTTCAAATTTGCTCAAGTTTAACGAGCAATTTTGCGAGGTTGAACATTTTTTTAGAACTATAAGAAATGCATATTACATACATATATACATGTCTATTATATGATTATGAAGATTTTGTGCTAGATATTGCACATTAAAATCTAAAAAATGAGATTTAAATAATTGAGAAAGAACAAGCAACCTTGAGAAATTATTTATTTAGGGCTTATCGATTTGGTCAAAGAGTACCACCTCCGGCATCACCAATTGAAGGTCTTAGAGACATGCGACCATAAAAACTTTTGTATATTTAATTTTCTTAGAAAATTTTTATATTTTATTTGTTGTATTGCATTGGGTTTAATATTTATAGAAATTTAGATGGTATGGAATACATATATAACAAAATTATGACTTTAATGATATTTTTTATCATCGCGCGAAGCGTGAATAGATTCACTAGTATTAATTATAAAAGTGTACCTCCTACTTATTTCTTTAGACTTGAGTCTTTGAAACTTAAATAAAGACTTTAAAAGTCCCCTATTTGTCAGCAAGGGAGGTCTATGATCGTCATGAATCTTGGTTTCATGCTTCAATCTTTGACTTGACTTGGTCTAAAGGAATCAAATCACATTTGGATGTCTGAATGGAAGTCTCCATGAAACCGTGAATAAGTAAAGATTTATGTTTTAAATTAAGTTCCCAACAATTCAATTATCAGGCACAAAAACATGTTACTTGTTTATTTAAAGGTGATAAATTTTTAAATAAGGTGCAAGCTCTTAATTATTTTTTAAACAAGAACGCGACAAATTTAACTAACATGACAAGATATTAGGTTACCATGCAATTAAACATTTTATATTTTTTCACTTACCACGTTATACGCAGAGTGGACTTGTCTCCACTCCCAGCACGAGACTCACTATTGTTACAAGAAGATAGTCTATGACTGGCACTTTCTGTAGAACTAGGATATTAATCCCTCTATTTTGATTTTATATGATACGAATTCCTTTTTAATATGTTTAAAAAATAAAAATAAAAAAGATGACACCTTTTATTTTTTATTTTTACTTTAAACTTTATTTTTATTCTTTTGACTTGTTCATGTAGCTACAATAAGTTGTGGCATATTTAAAAGCACAAATACTAGGGGTAGTTTTGAATTTTGATATGGATCAAAAGTTTCTCTTTTTATTCCAAATAGTGTGTCCCATCAGAGGTTATTATATAAAATGAAATGGATTGAGCAATAGAAATTACTTAAGTCATCCAATTTTTGTGATGGTGTTTCACTAAATACGAAATTTAAGAAAGAAATGAATATTTTTGAAAATTATGGTTCAAAATAAGCTATAGATATTTGTGTGGTTATATATTATCTTATTAATGATAAAATGAGCAATTTAAAGTTTTGTTACTAAATAGAAAGATGGCATTTTTTTTTTGGGAGTGACGAAAAAATAAAAAGTAGCACACAAATTAGGACGAGGGAGCAACATCCTTTTTGTTAAAATGGCACTTTCTATGGTATTATAACTACTATTTCATTTTCAAAAGCACCACTCATGGGGGAGCTGAGTTTGAACTTAGCACATGGTTATATTTCAAAGAGTTGGCACTGTTTACCTTGAAAATACGAGTAACAATTAAACTTGGTTTTGTGGTTTTAAAGATATGTGATTTTGTTCAATACTAATTTATAATCAAGTTATATGAAATAGAAACGACAAATAGAAGTGAATCAAACCAATATTAGTCAACAGTAGTGACCTCGAGAAGGTGGCCTCAAGGTGGCTTAGAGCAGTAAGAACAATTAAGTAAAAGAAAATAAGAATAATGTAAGCTAAAGAACAATTCTGATGAACAGCAGGCAAAAAGTAGAGAGTATATTCTTTGCAGAGTAAAAGATGATCCTACAAATGATTGGGATCCCCTTATATAATGGAGGAATCCTAAATAAGAAATATTTCCATTTACAGTAGGTAATATTCTTGGTACAACTGTCTAACCGTCTAGTACGGAATTGTACGATCCTATTCCGTGGTTTGCGCCATGACTTCAGGGGACGTGGCAGGAATCTAGCTTGCTTTAGTACAAATCAGCAAATGTACTATTTCGGGGTCGAACACACCCGACCTCGGTATGCATCGTGCTTCGCCTTCGAACTCGGGTCTGATCCCTCGAGCTCGAATCTGGCTTGACTCGGACTCCAGACGACCTCTCAAGTGTATAGATCGAAGGCATTCGATCTCGACCGTATATAGATATCCCCGTGTTTCTTAGAGTAAGATGAAAAGAAACATTTTTTATCCTCGTTTTCCCAAAGCCTTTAATGATGACGTCATTTCTGTGATGCATGCATTCGAAACTTCCCGTCGGTCCACTTCCCCAAAACATTGAATGCACGCCAGAATTGGTCGGCCACTAGCGTCGCCGAACCGTCGTTACCCTCCTATAACTATGAGGCGATTCCTCTTAGTAAAGAACTTTACCTTTTCTTTACATTTTCCCTGTCTTCATCTCTTTCCCTAATCACCTATTTCCAGCGCCTCTTTAAGCGCAGGAAAACGACAAGCTCTTGTAAGAAACACCACATTCCTCTGCAACTCGCATTCTTTGGCTTACAACCATGGCTAAAACTTCAAAGACGCTCCCCAAAAAGGATAAAGCGTCGTCTTCTTCTACTTCCTGGTCGGCCAAACCGGTGGTGCCGCCGACCCTTGAGGAAATTACCCCTTGTCCTTGCATAATCAAGAAGGACTTTAGTATTGAGAATTCCCCCCCCCCCCCCGACGTCAAAGGCCAATGCGAGCATGCGTCTCGATATATTTGCTTGATATCGAAGAAGCTCATCGAGGATGTGAGGAAGGGCTGCGGCTGGGGAGATGAGGTCGTGATCCAGATCTCGAGCCCCGAGGAAAGCATTACTACCCACGTGGAGGGTTTTTAAGTGTTTACACTTATCCCTTCACACTAGGTCCTCTTGATCCGGTGGTGATCGACTTTTGCAAAACGTACGAAGTCACTCTTGGTGAGATTCACCCCTCTTTTTGGCGCATCGTGATCATGCTGCTCTTCTTTACTGAAAAGGACGAGGGGTTAGAATTCACCCTCAGTCACTTGATCCGATTGTATCGGCCCCAGCTATTTCGAGGGCTCATCAAGTTGCAACGTCGAACAACGAAATCCATCTTTGACAGCACTGACGAGACCAAAGATCGGGGTTGGATGAGCCGATTCGTTAGAGTAAGAACTTCGGATGTTGTTATTCCTGGGGATAAAATGCCATTCCCGGAGAAGTGGAATTTTAATCGTAAGTGGAATTCCTTTCCCCGGTATCTATTCAGGTTCTGCTTTTTCATCTCATAATACCTCTACCCCTCTTTTGGCAGCCACTGCCTGGGCGCCCCTCGCGGTGACGGACCTCGATGATTGGGTCCGAAAGTTAGGCCGGACCTCGATGATTGGGTCCGAAAGTTAGCTGCCACTTCATCCTATAATGAGCACAAGTGGCGTGATTTAGCGAAGGGCCGGTGGGAGGCCAAGAACAATGGTAAGTGTTTTTCCGAGATTTAAATGCTTTTCATATACTAGAGGTGTCAATTTACTCATATTTATCTATGCAAGTCTTGGGGATGCATCTAAGATGAGGCCGGCCCCGCCCGGGGAGAAGACCAATCCCTCGATTCCGAAGTCGGAGAAGGACAATAAAAGGAAGAGGGTTTCAAAGCCCGAAGACCCTCAAGACAAGAAAACCCCTACTCGGAGGCTGCGGAAGAGGTTTACTCAAGCGGGCACTGATTCTGCCCATTGTTCCCCGGATGACGAAGAAAATGACGATGAAGAGTCGGCCCTGGTGTCTCGAGTCAGAAAATCCATCGAGGCCGCCAAGCCCTTCGTCCCAGAGACCTCGCCTGGCGACGAGGGGACCCCAAAAAAAGATGCGGGCGAGGCCCCCTTTTCTCGGGAGGTCGAGATTGTCCCTCCATCTTCAACAACTATACCGGAGGGGGTAAATGTTGAGACCCCCGAAGTTAATGAGAATTCCCCGAGCGAAGAGCTTGGGGCCATGACAACAGGTCACTCCCTTTCTTTGAAAACTTATTCCAAGGGGGCAATCGAAGAAGCCAACACTCTGCATACGCCCGACCCGAGCAAGGTCCTCGAGGAGGATCCCTTTCAGGGTTTCTATTCTGGGATTGAGGATGCCAATGACCTTAACGATGCATCCGCCATCTTCGAAGAGGCTCAACATCTCTCTCCTGGGTGAGTACTTAATTTCATTATTACAACTTTCTTTTTTCTTTCTTTGCTATTGACTGATATATCTCCATTCGGCGTACAGGCCATCGTAAAGTTCAGAGATGAGCTGAGCCAATGTGAGGCTGAGCTTAAGAAAGTTTCGGGCAAAGAGAAGGCTCTAAGGTTCCTTTGTAGCCAAAAGGAAGAGGAACTTAAGGATCTCTGGAACGCATTGGCCAAAGCTCAGAAAAGTGAGTCCGAGCTAGATGCGCAGGTAACTGTGATTTTAACAAAATACGGCCTTCTTGGCCCTACTTAGGAGGATAACACTTCGATATCTCAGCTGCAGCAAAAGCTAGAGATGATTGGGCAGCTCCGGAGTGAGGTTGATCAAGTTAAAGCTGATTGTCATCAGTAGAAGAAGAGCATGGATCAACTTGCCGCCGATAAAGAAGCTATTACGGACCAACTAGCCTCGGCTGAAACCCAGCTCCGGGGCATTCAAGCGAAAGGTCTGGCTCAGGCCAAGAAGATCGAGGAGTTGGAGGCTGAGCTTACTAGAACCCGGGCCAAAACTGTACAGGCCAAGGCTGAAGCTGTTCAAGCTAAGGCTGAAACTGAGAAGACGAGGGCTACGGCAGATAAATCCATTGCCATGTACTTAAGGGACGCTGCAGCTGTTCAAGCTGAGTTGAAGGAGGATTCCGATCGGGGAAGGCGGGGCAATGATTTGGCAAGGTGCCGAGCCCGGAGGGAGACTCTCGAAGAGATCCATGCCCGGGGATTCGATCTTGCTAAGGAGATAGCCGAGGCAAAGGCGTGGGAAATCGATGCCAGGTTTCTTGTTTCCTCCGATGATGAGGACATAGTGAGTGGCTCTGGGGACGGGGAAAGTGAAGAAGATGTTCCCAAGGGAGAGGGGGCTCCCGAAGATAGAGTTGCCGAAGATGCAGTTTCTGAAGATGACGCTGCCGGGGATGTGACCCTGAGAATAGAGTAGATTTTCATTTTCTTTTTTGTGCAAGGGCCCTTCTAGGGCGGTGTAAATATGTTCTTTAAAATATCCTTCATGAATATAAAGTACCTTTCAGCTCTATCCTTAACTTGTGTTGAGTTTTATTTTGTTCTCATTTGCGGAAGACTTCGATAGTTCAAACAATCAGCCCGAGTTTGATTTGGATTCAGAATGTAATAAACCCTTAGGTTCTCATCGATCAATGTAAAAATCAATTTGGCGTGAGCTCGGAATAATGGGATTACTGAGTCCGAGTTGAGTGAGAGCGGAGTCTCGTATAATACGTTTTTGGCCCTTAAGCCTTTCGAAGTTGGCCCTTAGGCTCTTATATGTCGGCTCTTAGGCTCTTTAAGTTATCCCTTGGGCTCTTATATATCGGCCCTTAGGCTCTTTAAGTTTGGCCGATTTGGCCTCTTAGAATGGCTATATAATTTTTCCCTCGTTTTCTCTTAAAAGACTTAGTGAGAATTTAATTATGCCTTAGCATGTGTTTTTTGTACCCGTAGGTTTTTTCGAAGGTTTGACATTTCAGAACTTTATTAGTAATTTGTTTGTGTAAACATGCTCGAATACCTCTTAAGGTATTTTCGAAGGCCGATGTCATCGAAACCCTTGGATTATTCGAGGGCTGAATTTATCGAGGCCCTTAGATTTTTCGGGGGCTGAATTTATCAAAGCCCTTTATATTTTGCTTTTGCCGAGGGTAGCCTGATTTAACCGGTTTTTACAAAGTGTTTGAAGGCCTTAAATTTATAGCGGAAGTCGGACGTCTCCGAGCCGTATTATTTCGGCCGTAGACTTTAATATGACCATAGTCTTTAATTTGGCCATAGCCTTTAATTTGGCCGTAGCCTTTAATTTGGCCGTAGCCTATGGGTGTGTCTCTTGGACTTGTTCCTCGTTAACTTTTCCGAACTTGTTCGAAAAGTTAGTCCCCGATTATATTGTCCTTGGCCTTTGTTTCGGAGGGATGCCTCTTTGAGGTCTTATGAGTTCGAGTTTTCGGTGACTCGGATGCATTGACTGTCGATGACAGTCCCCGAGTATTCGGGGGGGTTCTTATGCTTTGGCTCTTGAGCTGTTTCCCGTAGGATTATAAGTGTAGAGTTCGCGTAATAGTAAACAAAGTGTTTTTGATATTGACAAAATGTTTCTTCAAATGATTGATACATACGTACACGTTTTGCCGTTGGGGCTTGACTATTCTATATGGACACGGTTCATCTGACCGTTTGGCCCATTACAAAGTTTTCCTATCGAGGCCCTCTTAGGCGTGAAGTGTTTTCCTTGAAATATAATCCCCGAGGGTGATGCCCCCCAGTATTCGAGGCTAGAAACCTTGAATACTGTTAAGTTCTCCTTAGGTAGCACATAGTTTTTGCCTCGTTAAAAACCTTGCCGGTAAAACCCATTTGGGACAAAATCCGATCTAAGGGAAAAAGAGTGCAACGCGTGCTTTAAAACCTAAGGCCTTCATGTACAATATGATTCCTTCGAGATCGTATGCCCTCGATCGACAGCCTGAAATAAGTTAGCTTTGAACCCAAATGGACAAAAGGATAAAGTCGTACCTTAGCAGTAGTACCGTTTGAGCAATGATATATTCCAATTGTTTGGCAGTTATTGACCTTCCATTGTGCTGAGTTTATAATATCCTTTACCGAGGACTCGGTACGGTCCTTCCCAATTTGGGAAAAGTTTCCCTTCATTTGGGTCTCGAGTATTGAGGGTGACCTTCCGTAGGACTAGGTCCCCGATTCCAAAATGTCGAAGGTTGGTTCTTCTATTGTAGTCTCTTTCGATCCTTTGCTTCTGTGTGGCCATCCGAACGAGCGCTGTTCTCGCTTTTTGTCCAATAACTCGAGGCTGGCGTTCATGGCCTCATGGTTTGACTCCTTCGATGCATGCCAAAACCTAACGCTGGGCTCTCCAACTTCGATGGGGATGAGGGCCTCGGAGCCATATACTAGAGAGAACGGGGTGGCCCCCGTACTGGACTTTGATGTGGTCCGATACGCCCAAAGGACCCGGGTAAAACTTCTCTCCATTTCCCCTTTGCATCGTCCAGTCTCTTCTTCAAGTTCTGAATGATAATTTTATTTGTTGACTCGGCCAGTCCGTTTCCGGTTGGGTGGTACGATGTTGATAAAATCCTCTTTATTTTATGGGCTTCGAGGAACTCCGTTACCTTTCTACCGATGAATTTCTTTCCATTGTCACACACGATCTCGGCGGGTATCGCGAATCAACATATAATGTGGTCCCAGATAAAGTCAATAACTTCTTTTTCTCAGACCTTCTCGAAGGTCTGTGCTTCCACCCACTTAGAGAAATAGTCAGTCATAAATAGGATAAATTTAGCTTTACCCGGGGCCGTTGGTAGGGGGCCGACTATATCCATTCCCCATTTCATGAAAGGCCACGGGGATAGGACCGAATGAAGTTGTTCTCTGAGCTGATGGATCATTGGTGTGAATCATTGACACTTATCACATTTTTTAACAAATTCCTTGGTATCCTTTTCCATGTTATCCCAGTAGTAACCTGCTCTGATAATTTTCCGAATCAAAGACTCGGCGTCGGAGTGATTCCCACAAGTGCCTTCATGGATTTCTCGAAAGACATAATCGCTGTCTCCTGGCCCCAAACATACTGCCAATGGCTCATCGAACGTTCTCCCATACAACGTTCCATCTTCATCCAATGCAATCCTAGCAGCCTTGGCTCGTAAGGTCCTCGATTCTTTGTGGTCCGGGGGAAGTTTCCCATTCTTCAAATAGTCAATATATTTATTCCTCAAATCCTATGTTAGGCTTGTTGAATTTATCTCGTCTTGACCCTCTTTAACCACAGACCTTAATAATTGGACAACAGCTCCCGGGACGATATCATCTTCATCTACCGAGGACCCCAGATTAGCAAGTGCGTCGGCTTTGCTATTTTGCTCTCAAGGCACGTGGTTCAGGGTCCATTCCTTGAAGCGGTGTAGAGTTACCTGTAGCTTATCCAAGTACCATTGCATTCTGTCTTCCCGAACCTCGAAGCTTTTGTTTACTTGGTTTACGACCAGTAGAGAGTCGCACTTGGCCTTGATGACTTCTGCTCCCAAGCTTTAAGCTAGCTCAAGACCTGCAATCATGGCCTCATACTCGGCCTCATTGTTAGTCAATCTTGGAGTTCTGATAGATTGCCTAATAGTATCACTCATGGGTGGTTTCAAGAAGATGCCGAGTCCGGACCCCTTTACATTCGAGGCACCGTCCGTGAAAAAGGTCCATACCCCCAATGTTGTACCCGAGTTTAGCAGGAGTTCTTTCTCCACTTCGGGTACGAGGGCCGGCGTAAAATCAGCCATGAAGTCAGCTAGGATTTGAGACTTGATGGCCGTTTGGGGTTGATATTCGATATCGTACCCGCTAAGTTCGACAGCCCATTTGGCTAATCAGCCCGATAGCTCGGGCTTATGCAAAATATTTTGAAGAGGGTAAGTGGTCAATACACATATGGGATGACACTGAAAATAGGGTTTTAACTTTCGAGATGCGTTTATCAATGCAAGTGCTAATTTCTCTAAATGAGGGTACCTAGTTTCAGCATCTACTAGAGTTCAGCTTACGTAATAAACAGGAAATTGTGTACCTTTGCTCTTCTCGAACTAGTACCCCACTTACCGCTATCTCGGATACTACCAGGTATAGATTAAGCCTTTCGTCTTCCTTCGGGGTATGGAGCAAAGGCGGGCTTGACAAATATCGCTTTAATTCTTTCAAGGCTTGCTGACATTCTGGGGTACATGCGAAATTCTTTTTCTTTTTGAGCAAGGAAAAGAACCGGTGACTCTGATCCGACGATCTCGAGATGAATCGACCCAAGGCAGCTATTCGCCCTGTTAGCCTTTGCACGGCCTTCACACTATCCACGATCGTGATGTCCTCGATAGCCTTGATCTTATCGGGGTTGATTTCAATACCCCGATTCGATACCATAAAGCCGAGGAACTTCCCCGAGCCAACTCCGAAGGCATATTTCTCCGGGTTAAGCTTCATGTTTTATTTCCTCAAAATTGCAAACGTTTCCTACAAATGTACTAAATGGTCCTCTGCGCGTAGGGACTTAACCAACATGTCATCAATATAGACTTCCATTGTTTTACCTATTTGTTCTTCAAACATTTTGTTAACTAGGCGTTGGTATGTAGCTCCTGTGTTTTTTAGTCCAAAGGGCATTACGTTGTAACAATAAGTTCCGAACTTAGTGATAAATGAAGTCTTTTCCTGGCCATCTGGGTTCATCTGAATTTAATTGTACCCGTAGTAGGCATCGAGAAAAGTTAGGATCTCGTGGCCAGCCGTGGCATCGATCATTCGGTCGATGTTTGGCAATGGGAAAGAATATTTCGGACATGCTTTGTTCAAGTCCTTATAATCAACACACATTCTAAGCTTATTCCCCTTTTTAGGAACAACAACTACGTTTGCTAACCATTCGGGATACTTTACCTCCCGAATGGATCCTATTTTAAGGAGTTTGGTTACCTCGTCTTTTATGAAGGCATGTTTTACCTCGGACTGAGAC
The DNA here is from genome assembly GCF_001879085.1 of Nicotiana attenuata. Lineage (NCBI taxonomy): Eukaryota > Viridiplantae > Streptophyta > Magnoliopsida > Solanales > Solanaceae > Nicotiana > Nicotiana attenuata. Next base: position 17,677 of record NW_017678413.1, read on the forward strand.
CTCCTCTTTTGTTTTACCAGTTTGAATCTGGGATCGGTGCTCAACCAATGTGTGGTGATTTCTAGCGGGATCCCTGTCATATCTAAGTGGGACCAAGCAAAACAATCCATATTATCAATAAGAAATTGAATGAGTTTTTTCCTGAGTTTGGGGGTTAGTCTCATTCCCATGTATACCTTTTTCTCGGGCATGCATTCGATCAAAATAACTTGCTCCAGTTCCTCGATAGTTGATTTTGTCGCATCAGATTCTTCGGGAACGATGAAGGTTCGAGGCGTAAGGAAATCCTCATCTTCGTCTTCGATCATTTGTTGCTTTGACTTCATTGAGGCTGGAGTCGGTAATTGCTGTTTGGCGGCCTGCTTGTCTTTAGGACTCGATTTTCCCGAGGTCGGAGGCTCTGGAATCGGTCCCACCACCTTGATCACGAACATCTCCTTTGTAGAATGTAGCTCCTCGTAGATCGTTTTTATCCCTTCCTCTGTCGGGAACTTCATGATCTGGTGAAGAGTTGAAGGCACTGCCCTCATGTTGTGTATCCATGGTCTTTCGAGGAGTGCATTATACCTCATATCACCTTCGATGACATGGAACTTTGTATCTTGTATGGTTCCGGTCACGTTTACTGGCAAGATGATCTCACCCTTTGTTGTTTCGCTTGCCATGTTGAAGCCGTTCAGGACCCGGGATGCAGGTACGATCTGATTTTGTAGGCCGAGTTGTTCCACGACTCTCGATCTGATTATATTTGCTGAGCTACCTGGATCCACTAAAACATGTTTAACTCGAATTTTATTCAAAAAGATAGAGATTACTAGGGCGTCGTTGTGAGGCTGAGATAGGCCTTCTGCTTCCTCGTCATAGAATAATAAGATGTTCTCGGGCACATAACTCCGATTCCGTTTTTCTCTGGTGATCAATACTTTGGTACGCTTGATCATAGGTCATTGAGGGACGTCGGCTCTGCCAATGATCATGTGGATCAAATGTTGTGGTTCTTCTTGCTCTTTCTTGCATCTCTCTCCACGAGGTGATTCTTAGCTTGCTCACTTAGGAATTCTCGAAGGTGACCCTCGTTAAACAAGCGAGCCATTTCTTCCCTTAGTTGTGTGCAATCTTCTGTCCGATGACCATGTGTACCATAATATTTGCACATCGAGTTCGGATTTTGTTGAGAAGGATCGGTCTGTATGGGCCTGGGCCACTTGGTGTCTTTTATTCTCCCAATAGCGGAGATGATCCCTGATGCATCGACGCTGAAATTGTATTCTGACAGTCGAGGAGCTCTCGCAGGGTCGGAGTGCTTGTCAAAGCCGCTTTTGCTCATGAGTCCCTGAGAACTTTGACCTCGATCATTTCTTCGATCACTCCGAGGAGTGTTGCAGCTCGGACCGCTGTTCCTTCGATCGGCATATGGCTGATACCGGTCTTTGTTGGATCTCAATTCCCGATTTGTGTCCCTAGGGGGATTAGCTGTGAATATGTTAGGATATACTGAACCCGAGGGGGCTCCCAACTAGTCGTCCTCGACCCTGATCTTTGACTGATAACGATTGTGCACATCCGACCATGCCACGGCTGGATACTCAATCATGTTCTGTTTCAACTGCCGAGAAGCGATCGAACTCCTTTCATTTAGACCTTGCATAAAGGCCTGCACCGCCCAGTCATCAGAGACCGGTGGTAATTCCATTCTTTCTATTTGAAATCGAGACACGAACTCCCTTAGCATCTCATCGATCCTCTGCTTAATTTTGAAGATATTCGACTTTCTCGTGGCCACCTTTATGGCTCCGGCGTGCGCTTTTACGAAGGCATCCGCTAATATAGCAAACGAATCAATGGAGTTAGGAGCTAAGTTGTGATACCAAATCATGGCTCCCTTTAACAGTGTTTCTCCAAAAAATTTCAACAGCACTGATTCGATCTCATCGTCATTTAAGTCATTTCCTTTGATTCCGCAAGTGTATGAAGTAATATGCTCATTGGGGTCCGTTGTTCCGTTGTATTTGGGTATGACGGGCATACAAAACTTTTTGGGAATGGGCATCGGAGCTGCACTCTGAGGGAATGGTTTCTGTATGAATTTCTTGGCGTCTAAACCTTTCAAAATTGGAGGTATCTGGTCTACACGGGAGTTATAGGTGTCCACTTTTTTATCATTGTCTTCAATTTTCTTTTCCCCGGACTCAATCCTTTTAGTGAGCTCTTCGAGCATTTTCAGTATCGTGGGGTTAGTCCCCGAGCTGTTTTCATTAGATCTCTCTGGTGTTGGCTCAGCACGTTGAATGTTTTCATGTCAGCTACGCTCGGGGTTTTATTTTAACTTTGGAGTTGAGCGATGGCGGCTTGCTGAGCCTGCAACATCTCGAATATCACTTGGAGACTGACTCCTCCATCTCCTGTTCCTAGCGTTCCTTGGTCCCCTGGTCGGGCCTCCCTGCGTGCGTTCCCTACGAGGTCTGTGCCTGCATCCGTGTCTAGAGCGTTATGCGAACTGATATCAACTGGCTCCATATTTGTCACTCCCTCAGGGTTTATGGGTGGTAAACCGACCCCTATACCGCTATTTTCTCCAAGACCCTCACTGTCATGAACGGGTGCGTTTTGTGTGCTAGACATGTTCAAGCCTGAAAATCAAAAAATCTTAAGAAGAAAAAGTGTAAAGACAACGTGTGTAACGAGAATCAGTAAAGAAATAATCACTATTATCTTTAGCCCCACGGTGGGCGCCAAACTGTTTACCTAATTAAACTTGGTTTTGTGATTTTAAAGATATGTGATTTAGTTCAATACTAATTAATAATCAAGTTATATGAAATAGAAACGAAAGATAGAAGTGAATCAAACCAATATTAGTCAACAGCAGTGACCTCGAGAAGGTGGCCTCGAGGTGGCTTAGGGCAGTAAGAACAATTAAGTAAAGGAAAATAAGAACAATGTAAGCTAAAGAACAATTCTGATGAACAACAGGCAAAAAGTAGAGAGTATATTCTTTGCACAATAAAAGATGATCCTACAAATGATTGGGATCCCCTTTATATAATGGGGGAATCCTAAATAAGGAATATTTTCATTTACAGAAAGGAATATTCTTGGTACAGTTGTCTAACCGTCTAGTACGGAATCGTACGATCCTATTCCGTGGTTTACGCCATGACTTCAAGGGACGTGGCAGGAATCTAGCTTGCTTTAGTACAAATCAGTAACGGTACTATTTCGGGGTCAAACAAACCCGACCTCGGTATGCATCGTGCTTCGCCTTCGAACTCGGGTCTGATCCCTCGAGCTCGAACCTGGCCTGACTCAGACTCGGACTTCGGATGACCTCTCAAGTGTATAGATCGAAGGCATTTGATCTCGACCGTATACAGGCAGCAACTGGTCTATTCTTCATTTGCCAACACGTACATTATTCAACCACTTAGATTATTTGGAAAAAAAAAGACCAAATACACCTTTCTAATTTTGTTTATTGTCCAATCATATTTTCTGTTATACTTTACGTTCACATGTACCACTATCGTTCATCAAAGTTGTATATTTACCCTATTTTAACGAACATAACTCGTGTTAGCGTGTGAGTGAAAGAACCAACCCAGCAACAAAAAAACACATCCCTGTTCGGGTTACCCGTAACCTGTCGGACCCTCTACTCCCAATTAAAGATCTAATCCGGCTTTGTACTTCTATATCCACCCACCTTCAAAATCGAGGTCTCCATGAAAATTCAGTCATGTGTGGTGGGAAAAAGTTCATTCAGATTATTCAAATTGTTATTATTTTGATTGTTCACATGCACCTAAGATTGATTTTCTGGTGACGGAGCTTGATTACCGGTAGCCAATTCCGAGAACAAATTAAATCCAGCTAGAGTTGCTCAATCCAAGTTTCAAGAACCCATGTGTTAAAGATTGAGTTTATCATCTTGTTGTAAATTCCTATGAGAGTTCAATTTTGGTAAAAAAATTTGAGAGAAATTCACTCTTGCCCAATCGAAGTTTCTTCATAGATTGACTTGCCTTTTACAAATTCAAAAATAAAATTATTAGTTAATCAAGTTAAGGAACACTAAAATTAAATTTGAAAAGCTTTAGCAAGAAACATACTTGGGAGAACCCGAGGATCGAATTTGTACAAATCAGTATCTGCAATGATTAGTAAAAACAAATCATAGCCAGCAACTTTACGGCATAGGTATTGAACTAAAAGCTCCTCATCAGTCGGGTAAAACCGAAACCCGGATGGCAAACCCGGCCCATTTCCTGAACACCCATTATTCCTCTTGTTGGCCAAAAAAAACAGAACTGCAAGAAGTGTTCAGAAAATTAGGAGGAAGAGGTGTCTAATGGGTTACGGCCTTACTGTGCCCGAAAAAGGATGGTTTTGTTGTTGCTTGATTGGTTCTTT
>NW_017678414.1:0-610 GCF_001879085.1 Nicotiana attenuata
TTTGGGGCCTGTAGGCTGTGGAATATTTATGTCTGATCTTGAAGGTCTCACACATAGCTCTCATTAAGTCACTGTTGAGGTTGGAACCATTATCAGTGATGATCGACTCTGGAATCCCAAATCGGCTAAACATGCGGTCGCGGACAAAATCCGCCACGACGTTTCTTAGTCACTGCTTTGTAAGATGCTGCTTCAACCCTTTTGGTAAAATAGTCAATTGCCACGAGGATGAATCTGTGCCCGTTTGAAGCGGCCGGCTCGATTGGACCAATAACATCCATTCCCCAAGCGGCGAAGGGCCATGGTGAGCTAGTTGCATTAAGCTCATTTTGGAGGTACCTTTATCATATCTGCATGTATCTGGCAGCGGTGGCATTTTCGGACATACTGGATGCAGTCAGTCTCCATGGTCATCCAAAAGTAGCCATCACGGAGTATCTTCTTGGCTAAGACAAAGCCGTTCATATGCGGACCACAGGTCCCGGCATGAATTAATGACTATGCGCTAGTTGCTCTAGGCGCGTATTTTAATAACATTACCTTCCTAAACTCGGGTGCACATTTATGTGACCCAAATCCAAATCCCAACGAAGTCGAAATGTTGTACAAA
>NW_017678414.1:3464-7794 GCF_001879085.1 Nicotiana attenuata
GTGATGTGCAATGCCTTGTTGTGACTCAACCCTTTTGGTGGCAGCTCATCTTCGTGAAAAGTGATCTTGTGACTTTCCAATACCTGACCCACCATGTTAGCCATCTCTCCACCGGTGATGTTGCTTGGTACATATGCTTCACTCAGCACTCTTAACAAGGCATTCTTATGTGCATCGGAACTCTGTAGCAAAGCAAGGATAGAAATCTGCGCCGGCATTTTGTTCAGCTGATCAAGACTGAGTATTCCTTTGCTTGTATCTTTCTCCAGAGGTCATCGGGCCCAGTTTCAGTAATGGTTTGTCGACCAGAAGTCTGCTTACTTGACTCAACCAAGTGTTCTGGGGTATAAACCCTGCCGGTTCTTGTCATACCTTGTGCCCCAACTGCTTCCCCGAACTTGGCTTTTTCTTTCCTTCTTGCCTCGGCTGTGTAGTCCCATGGTATGGCTTTTGTGTGGAATGGTGTTACGGCTGTCATTGCTACCGAAATGGGCATCTTTGCCTTGGAAGGTAATATGGCAACTTCAAATGGTACAGGCGCCTTTGGGGACCCAAACTCGACCTCGATTGGTGTTGGCGTCTTCGCAGAGGATGGTGTTTCAAACTCAAGTGGTATGGACATATTCACCTCGGCATCTCCAGAAGACTGAATCTAGACTACACTCGGATTAAGGGTGACTGTTGGTTTCTTTGGATCGTCGCCTTTTGTGATCAAACCGATCGATCCCTTGGGATCCCAATCATCCTCTATTTCAATCATGTGAACACCTCCACCCTTGTGGTCTGGTAGAGGGTTATTGCAGACATTCGGAGCAGGCTCCTTTACCACGATGACCTTGTTGTCAATCAAAGCCTGGATCTTATCTTTCAGGGAGCGGCATTCATCAATGGTATGCCCTTTCATGCCAGAATGGTATGCACATGTTTTATTTGGGTTGACCCATTGGGAAGGGTTTTCAAGGGTTATAGCAGGGATAGTGGTGACGTAACCAGCAGCTTTGAGCCTTTCGTACAGCTGGTCAATTGGTTCGGCAATGGCGGTATATTGTTTGGGAAGTCTGCGATCGAAATTTGGTCGAGGTCTAGGGAAGTTTTGACGTGGGGGAGGTGATTGATAGTGGGATGGTTGGGTGTTGTAGGCTTGGTAAACAAGTGCGGGCTGGGAATATTTAGGTGAAGCAGGTTGGTATGTAGGAGGTGGAGGTGATTGATAAGTAGGCGGTGGAGTTTGGTAAGTGGGTGAGGGTGCTTGGTAATTTGGAGTGGGCTGATATGTAAGTAGAGGCATTGGATAGGTTTGGTATTTGACGGGTGATTTGGTTCTCTGTGCAACCATCACGGCGCCTACGTCCCTTTTCTTGGACGCACCACCATACTGTAGAGCCTTATTGGTAGCTTGCAAGGCTTCAAAGTTCGTAACCATACCACTCTTGATACCTTCCTCGATCCTTTCTCCTAGCTTGATGATGTCGGAAAATTTATGATTCTCGATCAACATTAGTCTTTCATAGTATTGCGGATCCTGAGCCCGGACGAAAAACTTGTTCATTTGTTCTTCCTCTAAAGCAGGTCGGACCTTAGCAGCCTCTAATCTCCAACGAGTGGCATACTCGCAGAATGTTTGTGTGGGTTTCTTCTTCAAATTCTGAATGTAAAACACATCCGGTGCATTTTCCGTATTGAACCCGAATCTATCCATGAAGTCGGATGCCATACTTACCCAGTCCGACCACTTCTTCGGGTCTTGGCTAATGTACCAAGATAGAGCATCTCCTTTCAGGCTCCTCATGAAAAGTTTCATGCGGATCTTCTCGTCTCTCCCTACCCCGACCAGTTTGTCGCAGTATGTTCTCAAATGAACCCTGGGATCCCCTGCACCATCAAACATTTCAAACTTGGGAGGTTTGTACCCCTCAAGCAGCTCGACATCGGGCTGTATGCATAGATCTTCATAGTTTAGCCCCTCAATTCCCTTACTTCTTTCAACGCCTTGAATCCTGGTGGTCAACCTTTTAAGCTCTTCGGCCAAATTTCTGATGAGCGAGTCCTTATCATTGGACTCGAGTGTGCTTGAGATGGGCTGGGTAGAGTGCGGCACAGTCTCCACATAGATAGGGGTGTTGTGTTGGGTGTGGCAGTGGTCATTTATGGAGTTGAAAGGTTCCGGGATGAGTAGTGGAGTATTGTTGGAAGTGTGACAAGTATTGCAGTAGTGGTGAGGAGCGGGATGGTTTTGTGGTTTTTGTGGAGGTGTGGGGTTCTAAGTGCTTGGAAAATTGACATCTGGGGTGGTGAGGGAGAATGACAAGCTTGCCAAGTTCCGAACTTGATTAATTAAACACTTTCCAAAGCAGTACAAGAGGGGTAAATACATAGAGGTTCATTTAAGGGCAAGGTCTTGACAGTACACGGTTTGTGCAAATAAGGAAAGGAAATCAATTACCAGCCAGTAAATCACAAGGTCTGAATGAATCCAGTCAGAAAAAGTGAAGAAAGGTTTTACTTAAGGAAATCAGTAACAATCAATCAAACCTAAAGAAAAGGATTCTGAATCAATCATAAGTTGGAAAACCTTTTCGAAAGAAAGAATTCATCACACATATAAAAGCATACAGCCACGAAGAAATTTGTCATACTATTCAATAGAAGAGTCTAGTGTAGAAGAAATTAAGAAGGTTCAGAATTGTATGCAAACAAAGAAGTTCAAACTTAGTTCATAGACTCAGAAATGAGTCTGAAAGAGTCCAGGGTTCTCAAACAGAACCCTAGTCTGATCATATGACCAAACTCGGAGGAAACCCCCCAAATTCTAGGGTTTCCGACTCGAGTCAAATGCAGAGATGAGGAGGCAACAGGCTCAGAGATTTCTTTTCAGAATCTCATGAGAAGACAAGCAAATACAACAGAAAATTCATAGCAAACAGAGTGAAGAAACTAACTCGGAGCATTAATGAGAGAACATCATGGTAGTAGAAGAAACATGTTTGAGAAAAACCTTTTAGAAGGGACTTAAACAGGGTTCGGTAGAAGAGAAAACAATAACACTTAAGAACACAATAGTGGAAATATGTTTAAAGAGGTTTTTTAGAAGAACTCAAGCAAAGTTCAGTAGAAGGCAAACAAACCTAAGAACTCAGTAGGAAATACATACAGTAGAAGAACACAAAAATACAAGAAAAGTATAGCAAAAGAACATATAGGTATCATAGTAGAAAAACAAAGCACAGAAGGACATGTATAGCAAAGGAAAACATAAGAACACAGTAGAAGAACATGCGTGGTAGAAAAGAAACATAAGAACATAGTATAGACAAATACACACAAAGAAAAAGAAAAGTCAGAGAAACATTTTAAGCTTTTCAGAAAACCTAAATCGGAAAGAAGTAATTTTTGAAAGAAAAATTGGGGAAAACGTTTAAAAACACAAGTAGAGCACAGATATGTGACAGATCTAACAAAAATCGGAGAGAACCTCGAATAGTTAGCGTTTCAGAAGAACCCTAGAATGAGAAAGGCTTGGAAAAGGTCCGATCTGAGTCGAAAAGGTCAGAGATAGGCTCATAGGACCAGGATACGCCGGAGCAAGGCCGGCGATGGCCGTAGAACCCTGAATCGGCGAAGTTATGAACGAAAACCTTCGAGGTCAGACCTCGAACCTTCGAGTACCAAGTGTTTAAGAGCAGAGGGAGATGAGTTTAAGCCATCCATGGCCTGAGAGGCCATGAATTCCGGTGAGCTTGAGGTAAAAGACAGTAGAAGACGATTAGGGTTTCGAGAACATTTGAGAGAGTTTGAGAGAGGGGGGGTATTCAGAGGTGGCTGATAGAAGGGAAATGAGGGGATTCGGGTAGTCTTTAGGGTTAAAAAAAGGCAAGGGCGGATAAGGGTCGTTGATCTCAGAGATCAATGGCCAGGATAAAAAGGGGTCTGGGTCGGGTAGTTTTAAACGGGTTAAGGGCTGGGTTAAATTGGAATTGGGCTGGTCCGTTTGAGGTCTGAAATTGGGTTAATTGGGGAATTAATTTGTCTATAATTGAAACGAAATGGGGCCATATTTTAAATAGCCAGTTTTTCCCTTTTAATTTATAAAAATAGTAAAAAATAATTTCGAAAACAAATTAAAAGTACTGGAGCAGTTAACTAATATACAAATATTAATTTAAAATATTGGAACCAATTTCATAATTATAAAATGCTGTTAATTCTGATAATAGGCTGAAATTATAATTGTATGCAATTTGGCTTTTAAAATACCAAATAAATTTGTAAAAATGTATAAAAATTACCCTAGATACATTTGGTATAAATATGAGAATAAAATAAGTTATTC
>NW_017678414.1:13664-17148 GCF_001879085.1 Nicotiana attenuata
TTAGCCATCTCTCCACCGGTGATGTTGCTTGGTACATATGCTTCACTCAGCACTCTTAACAAGGCATTCTTATGTGCATCGGAACTCTGTAGCAAAGCAAGGATAGAAATCTGCGCCGGCATTTTGTTCAGCTGATCAAGACTGAGTATTCCTTTGCTTGTATCTTTCTCCAGAGGTCATCGGGCCCAGTTTCAGTAATGGTTTGTCGACCAGAAGTCTGCTTACTTGACTCAACCAAGTGTTCTGGGGTATAAACCCTGCCGGTTCTTGTCATACCTTGTGCCCCAACTGCTTCCCCGAACTTGGCTTTTTCTTTCCTTCTTGCCTCGGCTGTGTAGTCCCATGGTATGGCTTTTGTGTGGAATGGTGTTACGGCTGTCATTGCTACCGAAATGGGCATCTTTGCCTTGGAAGGTAATATGGCAACTTCAAATGGTACAGGCGCCTTTGGGGACCCAAACTCGACCTCGATTGGTGTTGGCGTCTTCGCAGAGGATGGTGTTTCAAACTCAAGTGGTATGGACATATTCACCTCGGCATCTCCAGAAGACTGAATCTAGACTACACTCGGATTAAGGGTGACTGTTGGTTTCTTTGGATCGTCGCCTTTTGTGATCAAACCGATCGATCCCTTGGGATCCCAATCATCCTCTATTTCAATCATGTGAACACCTCCACCCTTGTGGTCTGGTAGAGGGTTATTGCAGACATTCGGAGCAGGCTCCTTTACCACGATGACCTTGTTGTCAATCAAAGCCTGGATCTTATCTTTCAGGGAGCGGCATTCATCAATGGTATGCCCTTTCATGCCAGAATGGTATGCACATGTTTTATTTGGGTTAACCCATTGGGAAGGGTTTTCAAGGGTTATAGCAGGGATAGGGGTGATGTAACCAGCAGCTTTGAGCCTTTCGTACAGCTGGTCAATTGGTTCGGCAATGGCGGTATACTGTTTGGGAAGTCTGCGATCGAAATTTGGTCGAGGTCTAGGGAAGTTTTGACGTGGGGGAGGTGATTGATAGTGGGATGGTTGGGTGTTGTAGGCTTGGTAAACAAGTGCGGGCTGGGAATATTTAGGTGAAGCAGGTTGGTATGTAGGAGGTGGAGGTGATTGATAAGTAGGCGGTGGAGTTTGGTAAGTGGGTGAGGGTGCTTGGTAATTTGGAGTGGGCTGATATGTAAGTAGAGGCATTGGATAGGTTTGGTATTTGACAGGTGATTTGGTTCTCTGTGCAACCATCACGGCGCCTACGTCCCTTTTCTTGGACGCACCACCATACTGTAGAGCCTTATTGGTAGCTTGCAAGGCTTCAAAGTTCGTAACCATACCACTCTTGATACCTTCCTCGATCCTTTCTCCTAGCTTGATGATGTCGGAAAATTTATGATTCTCGATCAATATTAGTCTTTCATAGTATTGCGGATCCTGAGCCCGGACGAAAAACTTGTTCATTTGTTCTTCCTCTAAAGCAGGTCGGACCTTAGCAGCCTCTAATCTCCAACGAGTGGCATACTCGCAGAATGTTTATGTGGGTTTCTTCTTCAAATTCTGAATGTAAAACACATCCGGTGCATTTTCCGTATTGAACCTGAATCTATCCATGAAGTCGGATGCCATACTTACCCAGTCCGACCACTTCTTCGGGTCTTGGCTAATGTACCAAGATAGAGCATCTCCTTTCAGGCTCCTCATGAAAAGTTTCATGCGGATCTTCTCGTCTCTTCCTACCCCGACCAGTTTATCGCAGTATGTTCTCAAATGAACCCTGGGATCCCCTGCACCATCAAACATTTCAAACTTGGGAGGTTTGTACCCCTCAAGCAGCTCGATATCGGGCTGTATGCATAGATCTTCATAGTTTAGCCCCTCAATTCCCTTACTTCCTTCAACGCCTTGAATCCTGGTGGTCAACCTTTTAAGCTCTTCGGCCAAATTTCTGATGAGCGAGTCCTTATCATTGGACTCGAGTGTGCTTGAGATGGGCTGGGTAGAGTGCGGCACAGTCTCCACATAGATAGGGGTGTTGTGTTGGGTGTGGCAATGGTCATTTATGGAGTTCAAAGGTTCCGGGATGAGTAGTGGAGTATTGTTGAAAGTGTGACAAGTATTGCAGTAGTGGTGAGGAGCGGGATGGTTTTGTGGTTTTTGTGGAGGTGTGGGGTTCTAAGTGCTTGGAAAATTGACATCTGGGGTGGTGAGGGAGAATGACAAGCTTGCCAAGTTCCGAACTTGATTAAGTTCCTCCTGAAATTTCAACAGTTTCTGCTCGAGTTGGGACGCACTTTCCTTAAAAACCTGAGTACCCTGAGTGATCTCTACCCGCTCAACTGAGTTCTCTTTTCTGGTGTTGCTCAAATCTTCCATCTTTCCTTTGTTCCTGTTTCTAATAGGACTAGGAGGAGGAGTGGGTGGAGGGCCCCTGGATCTTGTAAAATATGCGGATGTTGCCAGAGTTCACGAACTAACCTTTGGGGAGGGGAATAAACAAAAAAGTAAAAACAAAAGGTGATAAGTCAGTAAGGATCGTAAGAAAATGTTGCAATAGTTAAACACGTAGTGCAGGAAATATGAAGCGCGTCCTAATTTTGGGGACCTCGTTGTGCCCGAGGTAGGCCTAGCGACAAGTTAATTTGGAGAACTTAGAATGCTAAATGCCTCATTTTATTGATAAAAGGTAGACGAGTCCCAAAACGACAATAAATAATAACTAAAAGTCACTAATGGCCATTGGCCTTATTACATCTTATAAAGCAAAAATGGAAATTCCTATCTATTTGGTCCCAGAAGGACCTTCCCCAGACTCGGCATTGTTGGTTCCCTCGAACAGTTCTCCCAGCTCGCGCAGTCCTAGTAGCAAGTAAGCTCTGGCCAGATGTCCTCCTTTATTTCCCTCAGCAATCCGGCAGTCTTCGACCCTCTTCAGAAACTTCTTTTCCAGTTCCACTATACCCCGCTCTAAACAGACCAGTCGTTTGTTGGCGCTGACAGCCATATCCTTCCATTCTTCAATTAGTTTTTTATTGGCTTCTTGTATTTCCCGGTGCTCATTTTCACATTCCCGAATTCTCTTGCGCAGTTGGTTGTACTTTACTTGTGCCTCAGCCTTTTCATCGATGATCCTGTGACCTCGAACAAACCTGGTTTGACCCAAACCGTTGTGATTGTCCTCCAGCCAGCTTGGATAGTGTGGGGTACAACCAGCATGGTATCTGTCTGGTTCAATGGTGTCCTTTCCCAAGACAATTTTGCAATGCCACATATGCTGAGCTTGGCACCTATGCGGACTATCGTCATTCTGGAAGTCAGCTCGGAAGTGATTCATCTTGTCGACCCTTGGTATAACCTGCTTCCTGCCAGCCTGTCTCATAACTCGGAGAGGGACATAAGGGTAGGTCCCCCTCAAACCGATCAGTATCAGAAATGGCGCATCCCTGGATCGAACGATGAATTCTTCAGTAGGGAACCGCTCGACATCCATTGTAC
>NW_017678414.1:17447-22076 GCF_001879085.1 Nicotiana attenuata
GGTCCTCAGTCAAGTTGTCAAAGAGTTCGACCCATTCTCTAGCATTCTCTAGTTGGGCGAACATATTGGGCATGTAATTCATTCGCTTTGGGTGATGGAAAGCGATATGATCGTCCCAGTCCCTACGGTTGATTTCTTGTCGGTATTCACCCCTTTAGAGATGTTCCACAAGCCATAGTTGAAGTAGCAGATTACAACCCTCAAAGTGTTTGGCCCCTTGTTGACACCTTTCTAGGGCTCGGTACATTTCTGCAATGATCATCGGCACAAGACTGATTGGTTGTCCGTCAATTCCTTCCATTAAAGTTTTTGTGACCATATCTAGCCTGGTATGGATCCTTGCTTTCTTTATTGGAAACATTATCATCCCCAAGAAACAGAACATGAAGACAAAGACCCTTCGATGAATATGCCCCAATGATGTAAGGGCGAACTCGTCAGGATAGGTACGGTAGGATTTGCTGTGACCGTACCTTTCGTACAAGTAGTCAAAGGGAATGTATGACTCCTTCAAGCATGTCAAGTCTGGATTCTTCTTTAGACCCATCATTTTGAGAAAACCTCTACCTTTGCGGTTTTCCGGCATTAACAAACCCGGAGTTTCCCACAGTATTCCAGCCAGTCCTCCTATTTCCTCAAGCAAGGGTGTCATCTCAATGTCTCCAAAGCGGAACACAGACCTATCACAATCCCAGAATAGAGTGGCAGCTTCTATGATTTTGTTGTTGGGTTGAATTTCCAGGAGAGAAGGTAGGTTTCCCAGGTACTTCCGGACAAGAGTCTGATCGCTGGAATGAAGATCCTTCCACCAGCTTAGCAATTTGGGGTGAATGTGGGTGACCATGCCGAATCTGGGGACTTCGTGCCTCATATTTCTGCAAGAAAAAAGGTTAGGCCCTTCCCCTTCCAAACTCGACTACTAAATATCAATAATTGGCATAAAAGCACTTTAGTTCTCCAAATAAATGCACAGAACGTGATGAGGTCCGTTTGGGTTTCAAGGAAACCCAGTGGACTTTGGACAAGGCTATCTTAAAGAGTCATTATGCAGACAACATAACTGACTCAGCTAGGTTTGACCATGATGCATGTACAATTAAACGGAGTAAGGTTTCTATGTGGTATTAGACTGGTACCCTTGAGCGGACAACTCAAGAGGGAAAGGCGCGGAACCGTCGACTACACCGTTGATCGACTGGTTTTACCACAAATATGCCTTTGCCAGATTTAGGGGGTGATAATATCGGAAGAGCGCAACCACTCATTATAAGCGTTGCTATGGTCTTTTGTTTGGCACGAGTGGAATATGATGTTGAATATGCAGTTACAATAATCAAACAAGTTATCACGTATTTGCACGTTCATAAAGTAATAATTACAACAGTTTCTCAGAATTTACAACAGTATTGAAGGAAAGCGATAAAGGGAAGCATTAAGAGAGATAAAGGAAAGAAACAAAGAGCCAAGTCAGTTTCGCGGTAGAAGAAGAAAAATACTTAAAGGCATTTAAACAAATAAAGACATATAAAGAAGCATAAAGTCACAAATAGCATGAAATGGTAAAAGCCTTAAAGAAATCCCCAGCAGAGTCGTCATGCTGTCGATGCCCCCTTTTTCTCGCGAAATCGGGTTTATGACATTTGGGAGGACAATTCGTTTCCTTTTGGAATTGGGTTTGAATTGAAGAGTCGCCACCTAATGATTAAGTGCATTAGGACACTAAGGAGAATTTTGATCTAGAAAACCAGAGATTGGGTAAGGGCTCGAAATTATCTCGAGGGGAAGGTGTTAGGCACCCTTCGGGATCCACTAGTGTGGTTCCCGGCCATACAATAATTGTGACTTTAAGTGCAAACAACAAATAGACAAATAGGAGTTACAAATATGAGGGGGAAGGGGTTTTCACATAATTATTGCAAGTAATTGCAGTTAAAAGCAGTCGAAGAAGCTGGAATTTGAGAAGAAAAAAAAGCAGTTTTGAAATAAAATAAATGAATAAAGGGAAGAGGGTCCTAGGTTTATAAATAATATGGATCACCCCACACAACACCCGGTAACCGTTTATACACGTGGTGTTATCGCGTGGTCATCATGTCCATATCTACCCTTTCCCACCACATTAAGGTATTAAATGCAGAATGGTCTCATTTTACTTATTGCATGCTATTACCCACCCCAATACTATACTGGGCTGATTGAAATGAATGTAACAATGGCCCAGCTTTCATCTCTTTCCCAAAATCTTTTTAATTTCTCTTTTCAACTTTCTTTTTTTTTTTTAGTTTCTTTTAATTTTAAAATTAAACATAAATCTAAATTAATTCCTACAACTGAATTAACTAAAAAAACTAATTAAACCCCAAAATAACAATTAACACAATTAGTTAGAACAAATTAACACAAAACTGCTAAAAAATCAAAACTAAAATTAAAAGTGCAAATTACACCGAATTTTGTGATTTTCTATTTTGTGAATCAATTAATTTCTAATCAATCCTAAAAATGTGAAATTAAAATCCTGAATGCAAGATATTTTGTATTTTTATGAATTATGACGACTAAAATGCACGGATAAAAATGCAAACAATCAACAAAGACCCACAAAATCCATAAAATTGCAAATAATGAAAAGAAGTTATTTTGTTTTGAATTTATGGGAGCAATTCATATAGGGCAAAAATCACGTGCTCACAACTACTAATCCTAAAGGGAAGGGGTGTGAGGTTTTATAGTTTCAAAGGACAAAATTCTAAGGCGACAATCAAAACACATATATAGCAAATTTGGGGAGAAGCACATAACAGATAGAAAGGCTCAACAACACCTCCTTAAAACAAAGAGAAACATATAGTTTAGCATGTCTTACACGTACTGATTAGGGTCTGATTTAAACTTAAGAGTTGTGGTAAACTCAAAGCACATAGAGGGGAACAGGGGTGCAAGGATTCACAGCAGAGACAAATGCACAGAAATAATCATGCAAAGTAACATTGAATGTACACAGCAAAGCAAACATGGGTGTAAAGGCTGTAAATAAACACATTGGGATGAGATTGAAACCAAAACTAGAACATACCAGTTTCAAGGAAACAAGAAAAGGAAGCAGCAGTCTTGTAAAGCCAAAGTGCAAGCAAGTAGTCAGAACACTATGATTTTAGAAGAGAACTAAGAGATTGTAAGTGTCTCAAGTGTATAATGTGTGTAAAAGTGTTGAATTGAAAGTTGTTTGATCGTATTAACCGTATGTATGTAGAAAGGGTCGTGCCTTTTATAGTGTAGAAAGCAAGCAGAAATAGGTAAGAAAATAGTTTGAAAATCAGTTACCTAAGGTTTCCCTTTAATTAAGGGATTCTGATTTCAAACGGGTAAAAGTAATTAAGGAAAGAGATTAATCAAACACTTTTAAAAGCAGTACAAGAGGGGTGAATACATAGAGGTTTATTTAAGGACAAGGTCTTGACAGTACACGGTTTGTGCAAATAAGGAAAGGAAATCAATTACCAGCCAGTAAATCACAAGGTATGAATAAATCCAGTCAAAAAAGGTGAAGAAAGGTTTTACTTAAGGAAAATCAGTAACAATCAATCAAACCTAAAAAAAAGGATTACTGAATCAATCATAAGTTGGAAAACCTTTTCGGAAGAAAGAATTCATCACACATATAAAAGCATACAGCCACGAAGAAATTTGTCATGTTATTCAATAGAAGAGTCTAGTGTAGAAGAAATTAAGAAGGTTCAGAATTGTATGCAAACAAAGAAGTTCAAACTTAGTTCATAGACTCGGAAATGAGTCTGAAAGAGTCCAGGGTTCTCAAACAGAACCCTAGTCTGATCATATGACCAAACTCGGAGGAAACCCCCCAAATTCTAGGGTTTCCGACTCGAGTCAAATGCAGAGATGAGGAGGCAACAGGCTCAGAGATTTCTTTTCAGAATCTCATGAGAAGACAAGCAAATACAACAGAAAATTCATAGCAAACAGAGTGAAGAAACTAACTCGGAGCATTAATGAGAGAACAGCATGGTAGTAGAAGAAACATGTTTGAAATAAACCTTTTAGAAGGGACTTAAACAGGGTTCAGTAGAAGAGAAAACAATAACACTTAAGAACACAATAGTGGAAATATGTTTAAAGAGGTTTTTTAGAAGAACTCAAGCAAAGTTCAGTAGAAGGCAAACAAACCTAAGAACTCGGTAGGAAATACATACAGTAGAAGAACACAAAAATACCAGAAAAGTATACAAAAGAACATATAGGTATCACAGTAGAAAAACAAAGCACAGAAGGACATGTATAGCAAAGGAAAACATAAGAACACAGTAGAAGAACATGCGTGGTAGAAAAGAAAACATAAGAACATAGTATAGACAAATACACACAAAGAAAAAGAAAAGTCAGAGACATTTTAAGCTTTTCAGAAAACCCTAAATCGGAAAGAAGAAATTTTTGAAAGAAAAATTGGGGAAAACATTTAAAAACACAAGTAGAGCACAGATATGTGACAGATCTAACAAAAATCGGAGAGAACCTCGAATAGTTAGGGTTTCAGAAGAACCCTAGAATGAGAAAGGCTTGGAAAAGGTCCGATCTGAGTCGAAAAGGTCAGAGATAGGCTCATAGGACCAG
>NW_017678415.1:0-3266 GCF_001879085.1 Nicotiana attenuata
ATATAGAAAACCGACCAAGTATCGACCAAAGTTGGTCGCTATTTTTGGTATATTGCTGGCAGGAACTGCCACTTTTGGCAATTACACCACCTGCCAGCTTACCAAATATCCTAAACAGGCATTTTTATAACAACAACAACAACAACACTAAAACGCAACAAAATATAAAGATCAATAGAACTAAAACATTAAGCTAACAAAACTAAGTTAATGTTTATTACAAGCTCATTCGAAAACTAGTTCTATTGTCTAGTTCAAAGTATATAAAGTACTCAAGGAGTGTTCTTTTAGCATCCTCGTTCGAAAGTTGGATTGCCTCGGCCGACTCGTTAGGTGGTTGACTTCGTATGAATTCCCCCACATCAGCTCTGAAGCGAACCTATAAGAAAAATTATATTGAATTAATATTTCAAAATTTATATAAAAGTAAATCAAAATACTTAATGATAAGTAAAAAACTTACATGTATAGTCGAGGCTCGACCCTCGACACACCTTTCTGAATCAGCCTCTTTCTTCTTCTTTACAATACGAGTTTCATTGAATAGCTCATCTTGCTTCATTGGCATCATAAAGCTGTCCGGTGGCTTTGCGGATTATCCTCATGGTACTATTACTCGGGATGAACTTGGATACAGAGAATAACTTGGATACAGTAGCTGACAGGGTGTGTCTTTTGATCAATTGTTGTTCTCGTTAGCGACAATGATGTTGAGACTGCAATGACATGTGTTTCAACTAGAGATGGTATAGGCAGGAATTTTAACATTTCCTAAGTAGATAAAAGAAAGATTATTGAGGAATTCTCTACTTCATTTTCCAAGGAGAAAAGAAGTTTAATTGAGAGTGACAAGGGTGATGGTGATGAAATATTTTTCGTTGGTCATGGCAGTTCCCATAAAACGGAGATCATAAGACTCTATGATGACAAAGATTATAGGAAGTTTTGTTCTCAACTTTCTTCCAAGTCTGATCCGTACAAGCTTAATGGGATATTGGTGATATATTCTTCTAAATCCGAAGAATATATCACCAATATCCCACTAAGCTTGTACAGATCAGACTTGGAAGAAAGTTAAGAACAAAACTTCCTATAATCTCTGTCATCATAGAGTCTTATGATCCCCGTTTTATGGGAACTGCCATGACCAACGGAATACATTCCATCACCATCAACCTTGTCACTCCCAATTAAACTCCTTTTCCTCTTGGAAATTGAAGTATAGAATTCCTCTATTACCTCTTCTTTTATCTACTTAGAAAATGTTAAACTACTACCTACACCATAACTATTTGAAACACATGTTCTTGCCTTCTCATCATCGTTGTCGCTAATGAGAAGAACAATTAAAGGCACACTCTGCCAGGTACTGTGTCTTAATTTTTCTTGGTGGAAGTTCCATTGCATGTCTAATATTACCATCAACCCCTTCTACAAAATCCTCCCGCAATCTAAAATTCCAATACATAAATCAAAATTTTAATTCATATCCTAAAGGTTCAATTCATATCCTAAAGGTTCAACTCATATCCACAAAAGTTCAAGTCATATCCTAAAATTTCAATTTATATACTAAAATTCCAATACATAAACCAAAATTTCAATTCATATCCTAAAGGTTCAATTCGTATCCTAAAGGTTCAACTCATATCCACAAAAGTTCAAGTCATATCCTAAAATTTCAATTTATATACTAAAATTCCAATACATAAACCAAAATTTCTATTCATATCCTAAAGGTTCAACTCATACAAAAGTTCAAGTCATATCCTAAAATTTCAATTTATATACTAAAATTCCAATACATAAACCAAAGGTTCAATTCATATCCTAAAGGTTCAATTCATATCCTAAAGGTTCAACTCATATCCACAAAAGTTCAAGTCGTATCCTAAAATTTCAATTTATATACTAAAATTCCAATACATAAACCAAAATTTCAATTCATATCCTAAAGGTTCAATTCATATCCTAAAGGTTCAACTCATATCCACAAAAGTTCAAGTCATATCCTAAAATTTCAACCATAACAAGACTTAACATAAACCCTAAAAATTTAGGGTTTCTTCTCTTCAACCCATTTTCCCCCAAATTAGTAGGTAAAACTAATTATTTTAGCTACTAATAATTATCCTAGATTTAATTTAGCTAAGAACAATTAATTTTTACAAATCAAACTACAAAGAATTAAAATAAATCTGTGTATTTCGAAAAAAAAAAGGAAAGGAGAGAGAAACCTACCTGGACAGTGGCGGTGGAGCTGCTGCTGCCTCCGGCGGGTGGAGGGTGGTGGGGGACGGCGGCGTCGATGGAGGGAGACGGAAGGGGATGGGGGATTTGGGTGTGAGAGAGAGAAGAGAGAGAAAAAATAAGAGAATATGAGGGAAAACCCGTTTTTTAGCTACTGTATTTACAGAAAGCGACCAACTTTGGTCGCTATTTTTGGTAGCCAAAATGTATTGACTATTTTGACCAAAATAACAACCAACATTGGTCGCCATATTACCTAATACGCTTATACTTAGTGCATAGTACAGCGTAACTATATATATTACATATATATAAGCCATATTCGATATAATATTACCTAATACGCTTATACTTAGTGCATAGTACAGCGTAAGTATATATATATATATATATATATATATATAAGCCATATTCGATATAATATTACCTAATACGCTTGTACTTAGTGCATAGTACAGCGTAAGTATATATATTATACATATATATATGCCATATTCGATATAATATTACCTAATACGCTTATACTTAGTGCATAGTACAGCGTAACTATATATATTATACATATATATAAGCCATATTCGATATAATATTGCCTAATACGCTTATACTTAGTGCATAGTACAGCGTAACTATATATATTATACTATATATATATAAGCTATATTGATATAATATTACCTAATACGCTTATACTTAGTGCATAGTACAGCGTAACTATATATATTACATATATATAAGCCATATTCAATATAATATTATCTAATACGCTTATACTTAGTACATAGTATATTTTAGTCTATTCATCTCTTGTGTTACAAAAGTGTTAACGGCTTGCATTTATATTATTTAGATAGTAAATACAAAAATAATTTTTAATTTTGACCATTGTTGACCTGAAAAGAGACCAACTTTGGTCGCTAATTATACTTAAATTTAAATTAGCGACCAAAGCTGGTCGCTAAATTTAAATCAGATTTATTTATATTTTATATAATATTTAAAATAATAATATAATT
>NW_017678415.1:5364-10268 GCF_001879085.1 Nicotiana attenuata
AATTTTACAAGTAAGGTTAAATCTCTTTGGAAATTCATTTACAAATTCCATGTGACACAAGCAATTTGAGCTATCCAAGAATTTACAATTACTTCAAGTATTCATGCTTTTGGGTCCTAGCTACCCGGACAATAGCAAATAGTAGCTACGCACGGACTCTCGTCACCTCGTGCGTACGTAGCCCCCACAAATAGGAGCACATAACCAATTTAACTCACCTATGGGGTAAATTCCCCCTCACAAGATTAGAAAGGAGACTCACATCGCTCCGAAGACTCAAACCGGCATTCTACATTCTTCCGAAGGCTTGAACCAACGCACATTGCTCCAAAACTAGCCAATTAACGACAAACTAATGAGAATACTCTCAATTACTTGTTAACAATGCAAATTATACCAATTCCCAACTCTACTTAGTGAAATGACCAAAATGCCCTCGGGCCTACGTGCCCGGAATCCAAAATTTCTCGAAGACAAAGGTTACCCATGACCTTAGGAACTCAAATATATGATTTTCTCTTAATTCCATACTCAAAATTGTAGCTAAATTCCAAGAATATGATTTTCTAGGTTTTCCACCAAAACCCCACTTTTTATACTAATTTTCACGCCTAAATCCATGTATAATTGATATATTTAGCTCAAAAGCTAGTATAGATTACTTACCTCATGACAAGTGACGAAAATGGCGTCTCCAAGCTGCTCCCCATCGACTCCAATGGAAGAAAAATGGGGTTGAAATGAACTCAACCCCGAACTTAAAACATCTCACTGCCCCAGCTGCTTCCGCTTCTGCGGAAAAGTTCCGCTTCTGCGGATGTCGCTTCTGCGACTTCTCGCCGCTTCTGCGGCTTTGAGCAAAAGGAGGCTGACCGCTTCTGCGGTCTGGGGGCCGCTTAAGCGGAACCGCTTCTGCGGTCCCTGGGCCGTTTCTGCGGTTTCCTTGGACCTGGCCCCCTTCCGCTTCTGCGAGCTTTTGACCGCATCTGCGGTCCAAGAACCGCATATGCGGTTATGAAAGAAGCAGCAAATCTCAAGCCTTCCCAAATTCTATTTTTGATCCGTTAACCACCCGGAATCCACCCGAGGCCCCCGGGACCCCGACCAATCATACCAACCAATCCCAAAACACATTACGGACTTGCTCGTGGCCTCAAATCACATCAAACAACGCTAAAATCATGAATCAACCGCCAATCCAAGCTTTATGAACTTTTGAACTTCCAACTTCTACTTTCGATGTTTAAACCTGTCAAATCACATCCGATTGACCTCAAATTTTGCACGCAAGTCATATTTGACATTACGGACCTACTGCAACTTCCGGAATCGGATTCCGACCCCGATATCAAAAAGTCAACCTCCGGTCAAACTTCTCAAAAGCCTTCAATTTTCTATCTTTAGCCAAATGGCTCCAAAATGACCTACGGACCTCCGAATTCACTTCCGATCGCGCTTCCAACTCCAGAATCACCATACGGAGCTATACGCAGTCTCGGAATCCCAAACGGACATTAATAACATTAAAATGCACTTCAAACCAAACTTATGAAATTTCTTCTAAAATGCTAACTTCCACAATAGGCGCCAAAACGCTCCCGGGTTATCCAAAACCTGAACCGGGCATATGCCCAAGTCCAGAATCATCATACGAACCTGCTGGAACCTTCAGATCCTGATTCCGAGGTCGTTTACTCAAAAATCCAAATCCTAGTTCATTCTTTCAACTGCGAGCCTCCCAAATGACAATTCTCTTTCTAAATCAACTCTGAACTTCCCGGAACTTAATTCTGACCACGCGTACAAGTCATAATACTCGAAATGAAGCTGTTCATGGCCTCTGACTGCTGAACGGAGCGCTAGGATTCAAAACGACCGGTCGAGTCGTTACATTTTCTCCCACTTAAACAAACGTTCGTCCTCGAACGTGCCGAGAACTATGCTGGAGTAGTCTGAAATCACTGGTTAACTTCTCATGCACCTTCCCGTGCTACCACAACTCAATTGAGCACATCAGCTCGATCAATTCTGAAGATATTCCCTCTTATCAAGGTAAATAAGCCTTAGGGCCCAATTCCAACATCCGGAATTCTATGCCTGGCCTGTTTCCAACATACGAACACCGTATCAACCACCACACGCTGTACCCAATCATGATTGCACAACTTTGCTGAATTCACACTTTTTCATCATTTTACTCACCGGATCACGATAACATTTTCTGTTCCACTTAATTGAAATTCCACGAATCTGGTGCCCCCATTGCACCCCATAACATACATAGGTCTTACTCCAACTCTTACAACACCGTCACAACAGAAGAGATGTGAAGAAATTCATAATCATTGCCGAGTCGACCAATCATTGAGTCTATACTTCTGACAGGAAACATCACTATATTCTGAATCAAGTGGAGATCTTGCTCCTTAACATACTCTATATAGTCAGATTGCACTAATCCTGAATTCAATGGGCTCATCTCGCCCAGTACGAACTGCTCAGGCAATAAGCCACCCCGGACATAATCAAAAGTCTCATGTGATACCACAATGTGCCAATAAGTTACCAATTTAATAATGCGATACAAAAGAAAATGAACTCTGAAAAGAATAATCTATCTCCCGCACTAATACGGACTTTCCTTAGAAAATAGGAAACAGAACACAATAAACAGGTATGGGGAACCGTACTGAACATCACGCTGTTGCGGCGCGCAACCCGATCCGAACAACATAACCATGGCGGCGTGCCAACCGATCCATACGTAAAACTCACATAAGGAGATATACATCGAGCTAAATTTGCTTATTATACAACATACCGAATATCGGTCATAAGCACGCTAAGTGCATAATACCATCCCTGAGGGAACATATGGCGTCATAAGCCACAAAACTCAAACACAACTGAGGTGCGATACAAGACCTAAGTCTCAAGAGCCATCCTGCTCACATAACCTCATCGCCACGCGGAATCTTAACACATAAGAATTTACCAAGCCGTCTCACAACTCATACAGCGCGATACATTATTTCAAGAAATATATCTGCCAATGAAATAACACTTTGACTGCTCCCACATAAGGAGCGCATTACTGAAATGAACACAACTGGCCTGACATAGGGCCCAAATTCACATTTACACCCATCCACCGACCTCAAGTCGATCCTGAACACATGAAACTAAGCCAATAACTCTTCAAAGGCCCATGCTACTTTTCCTCTTCTCATAACACACTAGGACAACCATCATAACCGGAGCAAACCTCTACAGTCCATAACCCAATAACCAGAGTGCCCTCCAGGCATAAATTTCCTAAATTAATTATATTACCACAATCCTCATACTCGGTCTAGATCTTAAATCAGTCAAGTGACTACGCGCCACATTCTATGAAACCTTCCTGTGGGACACTCCCCCACAATTTACCATAACAATTTACTGGGTCCTACCTCCAACCTACCGACCACACTAACGCTGAAAAGCGATCAAGAATCATTAACCATGATACAAGCCCCCTTTACTAAGCACCAATATCAGGTGATGCTGAAGACAATGCCAACTTACCTTAAACACCAAAGCTCCCTTCCTGCTCATCCGAGCCGAGACATTCCTTACCAGCACCAAGCCACAACTTTGATCCTCACTTCGAATTCCCATGCTACTCACTGCTCCAATGTGCAACATACAATAGAACACGATTTAAACATTAACATTTTAACACTTCATTATATAAGAACCTTCTACTAAACTCACTTCTGGAGTACCATAGCAGCACACACGCGAATCTTTCATAACCGTAGAATATACCAATCTCTAAGCAGTGGTCTAAGCCACCATAGCCCCTCCTAGAATCTGCTTCCACACAACAAGCCATAACAATAGAAGGCTTCTGAATAACATCGATTGCGGCAGCTAACAAGCCTGATACGTACCATCACAAATCACTTACATAACTCGATCACGCTGCAGAAACTGACTGCCAACACCAATATGCAAAATTCAACTATGGTCGATCAACTACCTTCTTCCAATTTATCCTTGATTGCCTTAAGGATATTACTGATTTCTTCCAACACATAACATACTCCCTCTGTACTCATCCTGAGCGACTTCGAATCACGAGACCATGCTGTCTCAAATCCCACGAACCATTTCATATCTTTCAATTGCTACACCACGAGCCAAAGCATCACAGATTGTTCTGAGTCTCCATTCGTAAGCTATTGCATAGGCTTGATTCTCAACTGCGCCTATAGGCTCGAAATCATTAAGTATTATACTTCATCTTTTGAATTTTTCACTAGGACCGCTGCTGAGAGCCACCTGCTCTAACTTGGCCCCGAATATAATCAACTCCATAAATCTTATAACACATGAATACCCCCTCGACGAGGCACCCGGTGGAATCAATTCCTTGAAACCTGCATTCATACAAGGCATAAATCCTGAATCCTTCCCCAAGTCTGAACATGGGCCAATAAGGCCAGTCATAACATGCATTTCAACAATCCCTTTGCTCAATTCATCTCTTACGTTCTTTTCCCGTAGCTAGAACAACCCATCAACATACTAATAACCAGAAACCTTGCAAGCAATCAACTCTGCAACCCTATCACAGGCGGTGGGACTCCCCCACTTAGCTTGAAGCCATAATTTCACCAATCTGGAACTCACTCCTCCTTTTATCCCTTATAGACATAACTTTGCACAATCAACCGCCAAAATTCTCGAGATCTCTCTGTAAAACCTCTTTCTTATACTCTAAATCATCCACCACATTCGCACGATCGATCCCTTCGCTGCACACCCGATAAAATTCTTCGCAGAAGCCTCGCCAACCACGCGACTGCTAATCTGCTCACTTGGCTAATCCACCTATAGAAGGCTCTCCCCGGCACCTT
>NW_017678415.1:18575-22060 GCF_001879085.1 Nicotiana attenuata
TATAGATGGGCAAACTGTGGTACAACTTGAGATGCAAGATGTGAAGGAAGCAGAAAAGAGGTGGAGTGCAGCGATGATTGCTTATATTGTGGGTGAAAATCCAGGATATAATGCTATGGGAAGGTATATTGCTCAACACTGGCTTGATATTGCAGAACCAGATTTGTTTCTTCATGAAGATGGCTATTATGTTATAAAGTTCCAAAGTATATCTGATATGCATAGAATTTTTTATGCTGGTCCTCATACTATACGAAATAGGCCAATAATTCTCAAGCCTTGGTCTCCAGATTTTGACATTAGCAAGGAATTCTTAACTGATATTCCCCTATGGGTGATGTTTCAAAAATTGCCAATGAGCTGTTGGGGAAATGAAGCATTAAGTAAAATTGCTAATGCTACTGGTAAACCCCTGTTTGCTGACGAGTGTACCACTAAGCAAACAAGAATCTCTTATGCAAGGATGCTTATTGAAGTAAATGTGATTAAAACCTTGTCTACTGAGATTATGGTGATGGACCCTAGAGGAAGAATGTTTCAACAGGATATAGTATATGAATGGAAGCTAGTGTATTGTGACATATGCCAAGTTATAGGGCATATATGTCATACGCATCAAGGACCTAAAGAACAGAAGGAGATACAACCAACAAGAAGAAGAGAGCCAAAGAAAGTTACCTATGAGTGGAGAACCAAAGGGCCTGTTACAAATGATGTAAGGAATGTAGAACAGGCACAGGCAAGGCCAGCTGATATAGAGGTGCCTCAGACAAATGGAATGCCAGATAGACCAACAGAGCTCGACAAGGAAGGATCCCAGCAATGTTTATCAGAGCAAATGCAGCAGGCAAGACAATATCACTCAATTGGAGATAAAGGGAACACCAGCACAGAGACTGTGGATAAGGGGAAGAACAAAGTCTTGGATTTTAGCCTTGAAAACTTTCCCAATTTAACTCCACAACCTAGTAGAAGCAGTGCAAAAAGAGGAACAGCAAGTACAAGTGGAAGCTCTACCTTACCTCATGACAGAGGTGGGGGATCTAAAACTCAATAAATGAAGTGGATTATCTGGAATTTTAGGGGTATCAATAAATGGTTTAAGAGGAAGGAGCTAAAGAATTATCTGAAAACCAAAAATATTAAACTAGCACGGATCATTGAAATAATAGTTAAGGAGAATAAGGCTAGAGAAGTTAGCCAGCACATAGCACCTGGATCGGAGATGATTAATAACTACAATGCTGCAATAAATGGTAAAATATGGGTTCTATGGGATTCTAACTACTATACAGTGAAGCTGATTAAAGCAGAAGCACAGGTTGTTCACTGTACTGTCACAAATGCTATGAATGATGAAGAATATGCAATCTCTAGTCTATGGATATAATACAGTTGATCAAAGAAGGCAGTTATGGGATAATCTAAAAGTAATGGATCAAATGACAACCATTCCTTCGATAATTGGGGGAGACTTTAATGGTGTTCTGCAACTGCAAGATAGGAAGCATGGGAATCCAGTTACAAAAGCTGAAACTCAAGACCTCAACAATTGTATTCAAGAATTAAAGCTGAATGAACTGAATTGGGAAGGTGACTATTATACTTGGTCCAACAAGCAGGATGATGGGGACAGAATACGGAGCAGAATAGATAGGGTCTTTGGGAACTATGAATGGATGATGCAATGAGGGCAAATAGCAACTGTGTATGAACTACCATTTATATCTCATCATGCTCCTATCTGTCTGATATTTAATGAGATACAGAGAAGCAGGAAAATTCCTTTTAAATTCTTTAATGTTTGGGCTGAGCATGAGAGATTGTCACGACCCAAACCCCGATCCGGTCGTGATGACGCCTCTCGTGAAGACAAGGCCAGCCAACCAACCCATATCGCCTTTTCAAAAATAGTTAAATATGAATAAGCAGTCTAAATATGATTTAATAATATTAATTAGCGGAAGTACAACCCAACACAGCCCTAATAGGGTGTCACAAGTCACGAGCATCTATAAGAGTGTAAATACAACTACAAGGTCTAAAAATACACTGAACCGGAATAATGAACAACAGAGAGAGAAGCGATGCTGCGAACGGTGGCAGTCACCTCGCTAAACTCCTATAGCTCTGCCTCCAATCAGCCAAAATCTGCTACCGGGTGAATAAATACTTGCATCTGCACACGAGGTGCAGGGAGTAATGTGAGTACTCCAACCCAGTAAGTAATAAGAGTAAATAAAGACTGAGCAGTAGGAAACAATGATCCACATTCGCGTTAGGCTCAATAAACACAACAGGCTTCCAAATCATAATACGAGTCAACCTTCCCTTTTAAAACCCAGCTTTTAGTAAAAATCATTTTTGAAATGCTTCCAGCAATTTCAGTAGGGGTTCAATACCATTTAAAATAATAATAGAGATTAAAGCAATAATCGGCCCCCCGGGCAAAGCATAGTTCGTAAAACATCCCCTCGGGCAAAACAGCAATCATAAATACTTCATAACTTGATCTCGGTGGAAATAACCAAATGCCAAATCAGTGATTAATTTCTGAACATTTCATAAACCCCAGTTTAAATAAAAGTTGTTTTAAAACATTTGTTCAGCTTTCCGACAGAGGCTCAATATAAAGATGAGTGAAAAAAGTCAATGAATCAACATATTCGATAGAAACTCACTTTAAAGAGAAGTGAAATCAATAAGTTCATAAATAGGCCTCTCAGGCAAACAACACTCATATGCATGTCTATATCTATCGCCCCCGGGCTAGCCTCTCTGTCACTCGTGACTCAACTCTTACCAATCAGTGCTCACACTCAGCACTCACGCTCAATAGGTATCATATAGAAACCGTTGCGGCGTGCAGCCCGATCCATCCATATATATATATATATATAATAACCGCTGCGGCGTGCAGCCCGGTCCATATATCGTCGACGGCGCTCACTGGGGGTGTGCAGACTCCGGGAGGGGCCCCTTACGGCCCAAGCGCAATATTGCTGCGGCGTGCAGCCCGATCCAATATATATATCGCTGCGGCATGCAGCCCGATCCATATATATATCGCTGCGGCGTGTAGCCCGATCCATATAAGCGTTGCTGCGGCGTGCAGCCCGATTCGTATCCACATATATATATACTTTGCTGCAGCGTGCAGCCCGATCCATAGATATATAATCCTCACAACTAGGTCCTCGGCCTCTCTCAGTCATTAATATCACCATCAAACTCTCAGTCTATCTCAGTCGTCACTCTCACAATCAGACCCTCGGTCTATATCAGTAAAACAGGGAACTCACCCCAAATAGTTTTCCACATTTTTAAGAATATAATGATAGAGCCAGGTTTGAGAAATAAACAGATAAAAACATGACTGAGGATATACTTTCAACAAGTAGAGTGAGGAAAATCAGTCAGATGCCCCTAAGGGTCTCAGCAAGTCGGCACAAGCCCCAAACATGGCATACAGCCCAAGGTATAAT
>NW_017678416.1:0-11985 GCF_001879085.1 Nicotiana attenuata
GGCCCAGATTAATTCCCATAATTAAAATCAATTAACCCCCCCCCCCTCCCAAACCCCTCATTTCTTTGAGACCGTCTCTCTCTCTATATCGTCTCTCCCACTCCCTTCTCTCTAGAACCTTCTGGTTCTCTCTTCTCCGATGAACTCCACCGCCTCTCCGGCCGCCTCCAATCTCACCCCATTTGACCATCTACCGCCATGAAATCCTAGATCACTGGTTCTCTCTATTTTTCAGACCCCAAAACCCCCACCATGTGAATCAATCCCTAAAAGTTCCGCCTGGTTTGTTTTCGGCCACCTCCCTTCAACCCCAAGGCTCCGATGGGCCTCTCACGTCCTGTTCAGCACCTCTAGGACCTTCAAGGTTTATGGACCATGGTGGTTGAGACCTAGGGTTCCTGGCCCTGCTACTCGTGGGTTCTCCAGTGTGAGTTCAGGCGAAATCACACCCTATGTGTCATGATATATGAAGTTTCGACAGGTTCTCTCAACTTTTATTAGGGTTTCCCCTTTTGAAACCCTAACTCTCTCCTGAATCTCTCAAAACAGTGCTATTCTCATGCCATTCTCATGTTTTCTTCTGTGTTCTGCTTATTCTTGAGTTTATTCTGAAATATCTTCTACTTTGAATCATTTTTTTTTACTTTCTTTGAAAATTAGGGTTTCTTGGATTTCTTTTACGCATGCTCTCGACTGATTTTCTTTATGATTAAATCTTTTCTTTGTTTATTCTGACCTATTTCTATGCTCTTACTGTTTTAATTTGACTTTTCGAAAAACCCTAATTTCTAAAAATGTTTACTCGTTTGATTATGGGTGTTGGCATGTCTCTTTGCCTTGACTATGTGTGTTAGACTAATTTTCCTGGCTTGTCTCTATGTGATTACGTGTGTTAGCACGATTCTCTTTACTTTGATTCTATGTGCTTAGCATGCTCCTTCGTTTGATTGTGTGTGTTAGCCTGATGTCCCTTGATCTTTGTTAATGTTTCATGGTCACCATGCTTCGAATATGTCCTGCTGAATCTTAACTTGTTTTCACTATCTCTGAGTGATTGTGTTTGTTCATCCCTTGTTCCCTTTCTATCTATATAGCTAATTTAGCTCGCTACTTTTGTTCATTCACCTCTATTTATATGTTAAAAATGCAGAATCAGGACTTCACATGACTGATTCTGATTTTCCTTGATTGAATGGTAATTCAAAAAAACTTTCTTTCAAAAGCCCTAGCATTGTACTCGCCTGTTTGAATTAATTGATTTTTGTTACCTTGTTTGTTATAGTACTCTGTTCTTTTAAGCCTTTCCTTAATTAGGATTTTCCTGAATTTGGTCTTAATTGGATACTATGTGCAATACTGAATCTCGATTTTTTTCTTTATTTATTCATACACTGATTTTGCTACTTGCCTTATATGGTGCTCAATATTTTTATTTGATTTTGATTCCCTTAATTAATGTGAGTACTTCCGTGATTCTTCCATTAATTGATTCCGAGTTCTTCAATTAACATATTTCTCTGATTTTTACCTTATTTTACCCCCCTACTTTCAACTATAAATACCCTAAGTCTTTTACACAAACAGATGACAGTCTTCTGACTTACACACCACTGAATACTTTCAAATCTGCATTCTCTCTTGCTCTATTACTATTCTTTGCTCCTGTTTATTATTAGTCGACTGAAAGCCAAGGCTAATATAGTGCTACTCTATTACCTTTGCATCCTGCTTTTGCTCTTTTACTGGTATGTGCTGATTAATTTTTCAAGTCTCACACCAATGTGTTTATTTTTTATTCAGTTCATTATCTTTGTAATTTTCTTCTACTTATGCTTCTCTTGCTCAATGTGTGATTGTCTCTTTGCTTTAACACTTCACCATGTCTTCTGATTTACATGTTAAGTCTGACTTTCTTTACTCCTAATTTTATTTGCTATGCCTATGTCCTGTTGTCACACATTAGCATGCCTAACTTTGTTGCTTCCTAGTCCCCTGATTCTTTGTAGTCCTGTTCATTAAACCTGCATCCCTTTTAGCATTGTGTGATCTATTTGCTCCCTTTCCCCATGATCATTGTATGCAATCTTATGCTAATGTTTCTGTTGTTTCTTTCTAGACAAACCCCTTGTTTTCTTAAAAATCTTTTTTTAAATACTTCTTCCTGCACTTCACACTATTCTTAGAAAATAGGTTCTGCCCCTTCGTGTGAGCATTGCTTTGAGTACCTCTGAGTGCTCACTGAACTTTGACACACAAGGCTGGTATTCCACACTGCACCTGTCCTGCATTCTTCTAAAATGTCTAGGTGCTAGTATTGGTCTGGGACCCAATGGGGTTCCTAGGGAGCTTTGCCGCACCTAGACCATGGCAAAGGCTGTGAACTCGAAAGGTTTGAGATTGGAAGATTGGGCTCGATTGAAGGCTCCCTATAGCATAGCTTCTTATTTTTCTGTTCTTTAGTATTGTAATTCAGATGCTACTGGTTTGTAATAATTTGTTAACAAACAATTGGGGGTGAATAGTGAATATGGGGGAGGGTTATGCATGCTTAGTATAAATCATGGGTAGAAAACATGCTTATAGGATTTTTATTTATTTATATGCGTAATAGATAACCTGTATAGGTCATGCATCTCATTCTTTAGAGATCCTGCCTTAGGCTCTTTATTTTCAGACTGTCATTACGCTCATCTTGTAACCACGATCAGTTAATAACCAGCAAATAATTAACAACAAGCCAAATAACTTGTCATTACTGCATTGGCATATTAGAAATCATGTTCTTAGGAACTCTTATGTGATTAGATATTCTGCCCATAGGACTTCTCACTTGTTCGAGTTGTAGTGGTTAATTCACGTTAGTCCAATAACCGTGTTAAAATATGGCTAAGTAGTTTGAAATATTTTTCTGCAAACACCACACCACGCGTACCTTTACAAATCAGAATCAAATAGGTGTGTCCATTCCTTTATAAATAATCAGATAATGTATAACGACTCCTAGGAAAACCTTAGGCCCTTTAAGAACTGATCAATTGTGTGTCTATTAGCCTAAAACTCACCAACTTCCTTATGTTTAAACTCTGCCATTCCTATTCTTGTTTTGATATTCTGAAGTTTACTCATCTTTTCCTTAAAACAAACTCTGCTAAAAAATGATTCTGAAATGATGCGCCAATTTACTTTTACTGAGTTCTGATTTTTTTTTTGTGTCTGCAAATCCCTGGGTTACCTATTTCTGCCCAGGATCGTGCTATTATTATTACTACTTTCTCTTTTTTGTTTCCTAAAACCATGTTTTCACTGTTTTAAAAGTCCCTATACTTTTGAGACCTTAATAATGTTTAAATCATGTTACTTATGTGTTTTGTTTGAGGAGGTATACATGGGCCTTTACATGTTTATATGCTCTCCCCCAACATGCAGTATGTGTTTTTGTATGTCGCCTTAGATTTTTGTCCTTTGAAACCAATCAGCCTAATATCCTACCCTTTAGGATTAGTAGTCCTAAGTGCCTTCGGGACTAATAGGATGGGGGTGGGTAATAGCATGCAATAGGTAAAACGAGACCATTTTGCATTCAATACCTTAACGGGGTGGGGAAGGGTAGACATGGAGATGATGATCACGCGATAGCACCATGCGTACGATTGGCTACTAGTGTTGCATGGATGATCCATGTATATTACAAAACCTAGGACCCCCTTTCCTTACGTAACTTCGTTATTATTTTATCAATGAAAATCTGGCTTTCGTTTCAGTCACCAAATTCCTCTTTAATTTCCTGCACTATTCTCTTCCTCTGAAAAATTCTACTCATTCACTTCTTTGTTTACTTTCCTGCATTTATACATTCTCTTAAACAATTATGACACCGTCTAGTCCTTAATTTCAGCATGCTTGTTAATAGTTATATATACCTACTTGCAGTCTTTATGCGGAATTATCTTGTATGCTTGTTTGCATGTAAAGACAATATAGCATGGCCGGGAACCACACTAGTGGATCTTGAGGGGTGCCAAACACCTTCCCCTCGAGATAATTTCTAGCCCTTACCCGAACTCTGGTTTTCCAATTCAGAAAAACCATAGTGTCCTAATGCACTTAATCATTAGGTGGCGGCTCTTCAAATCCAAAAACCCAAATCCCAAACAGGAATAGAGTTGTCTTCCCAAATGTCATAAACCCTATTTCGCGAGGAAAAGGGGGCGTCGACAGCATGGCGACTCCGCTGGGGATTTCTTTAGGCTTTTACCACTTCATGTTATGTGTGACTTTATTGCTTCTTTATTGCTTTATTTAATGTCCTCATTCGAAACTGACTTGGCTTTTTGTTTCTTTTTCTTTAACGCTTTCATTTACCACTTTCCTTCAATACCGTTATAATTTTTGAGCAATTATTGTAATCATTATTTCTTTTATGAACGTGAAAATACGTGACAACTTGCTTCATTCTGGTAATTGCATCTTCAACATCATATTCCACTTGTGCCAAACAAATACCATAGCAACGCTTATAATGTGTTGTTGCGCTCTTCCGATATTATTACCCCCTAAATTTGGCAAAGGCATATTTGCGGTAAAACTAGTCGATCAGCGGTGCAGTCGACGGTTCCGTGCCTTTCCCTCTTGAGTTGTCCGCTCAAGGGTACCAGTCTAATACCTCATAGAAACCTTACTCTGATTAACATTGTGCATGCACCATGGTCAAACCTAGCCGAGTCAGTTATGTTGTCCGCATAATGACTCTTTAAGATAGCCTTGTCCAATGTCCAATGGGGTTCCTTAAAACCCAAACAGACATCGTTACATTCTGTGCATTTATTTGGAGAACTAATTGCCGCTTATGCTAATTATTGGTTTAAATAGTAGAGTCCGGTGGGGGGGGGTATGGTCTTAAACCTTTTGTTTTGCAGAAAATGGAGAACAAAGTCCCCGACTTCGGTATGGACAGTATACCCTCACTGTTGCTTACTTGGTGGAGGAATCTCCCATCAAGCGACCAAATCAATGAATGGAAAGAGAGAGTCACCAAGGCTAGTGAGAAGCTGGAATATCTAGAATACAGTCTGCTGGAGTTGGAAGGAAAAGTGAGGAAAAGAGTCACTGATTGCCAGAACGCTGAGGGAAACGAAGGAGAACGCCTGGCAAAGGCATCTTTACTGGTGAACCTACGCGAGCTGGAGGATTTGATCAACGAGAGCATTCAACCTGGGAAGGTCCTTCTGGGACCAAGTAGTTAGGAGTCTTTTTCTTTCGGTTTAAAATGTAATAAGGCCAATGGCCAGTAGTGACATTTTACTTTCTGCAATTTTAGTGTCGTTTTGGGATTCGTCTATTTTTATCATAAAATGAGGCATTTAGCATTATAAGTTCTCCGAATCAACTTGTCGCTAGGCCTACCTCGGGCACAACGAGGCACCCAAACTAGGACACGATTTATATTCTTACACTATGTGTTTAAATATTGCAACATTTTTTCTCAGAATTCGTACTAACTTATTACCTTTTTGTTTTTACTTTTGTTTTATTCCCTTCCCCAAAAGGTTAGTTCGTGCACTCTGGCATCATCATCCTACTCCACAAGATCTAAGGGCCCTCCACCTCCTCCTCCTCCAAGTCCTATTAGAAACAAGAACAAAGCAAAAATTGAAGACTTGAGCAACATCAGAAAGGAGAACTCGGGTGAACGGGTAGAGGTTCCTCAGGGTATTCAGGTTTCCAAAGAAAGTGCCGCCCAGCTCGAACAGAAGTTACTGAAATTTCAAGAAGAACTGGACCAAGTTTGGAACTTGGCAAACTTGTCATTTCCCTCACTACCCCAGACGTCAACTTCCCCAATGCTCAAAATCCTATACCTCCGCAGAACATCCTGAAACTACAGAAGCAACCCGCTCTCCATCAGAACTGCAACATATGTCACACTTCAAACAACACCCCGCTACTCATTCCCGAACCATTAAACACAATTGATCATCCCCACCACACTCCCATCTATGTAAAAACCATGCCACAATACACTCAACCCATTTCAAACACACCGGAGTCTGATGACAAAGACTCCCTCATCAAGAACCTGGACGCTGAGCTCAAGAAACTGACTAGCCGAGTCCAGGGTGTTGAAGGAAACAAAGGTATCGAAGGGCTGAATTATGAGGACCTTTGCATTCAGCCGGATGTCGAACTTCCCGAGGGGTACAAACCTCCCAAGTTCGAAATGTTTGATGGCACAGGAGATCCCAGGGTCCATTTGAGGACATACTGTGATAAGCTGGTCGGAGTCGGAAGAGATGAAAAGATTCGCATGAAGCTCTTTATGAGAAGTTTGAAAGGTGATGCTCTATCTTGGTAAATTAGCCAAGACCCCAAGAAGTGGACAAGCTGGGTAGGAATGGCGTCCGATTTCATGGACAGGTTCAGATTCAATATAGAAAATGCGCCAGATGTCTTCTACATCCAAAATCTGAAAAAGAAACCTACTGAGACATTCCGCGAGTATGCTACTCGATGGAGATCCGAGGCTGCTAAGGTTAGGCCAGCCTTAGAAGAAGAACAGACGAACAGATTTTTTGTCCGAGCTCAGGATCCACAGTATTATGAGAGGTTAATGCTGATAGAGGGCCAGAAGTTCTCCGACATCATCAAGCTAGGAGAAAGGATTGAGGAAGGCATTTAAAGTGGTATGGTCGCTAATTTTGAGGCATTGCAGGCTACCAACAAGGCTCTACAGTCTGGTGGAACGTCCAAGAAAAAGGATGTGAGTGCCGTGATGGTTGCACAGAGAACAAAATCCCCAATAAAATACCAAACCTATCCATTACCCCCACTCACATATCAACCCACTCCAAACTACCAAGCACCCTCGCCCTCTTACCAAGCTCCACCACCTACTTACCAATCATCTCCACCTCCCACATATCAACCTACCTCACCAAGATATTCCCAACCCGCACCTGTCTACCAAGCCTATAATACTCAACCCTCTCACTATCAATCACCTCCCACCCGCCAAAACTTTCCTAGACCGCGACCTAACTTCGACCGTAGACCTCCCAAGCAATACACCGCCATTGCCGAACCAATCGACCAACTGTATGAAAGGCTTAAAGCTGCTGGTTACGTCACCCCGATCCCTGCCATAACTCCAGAAAATCCTTCCCAATGGGTCAACCCGAACAAAACCTATGCATACCATTCCGGCATGAAGGGGCATACCATTGATGAATGCCGATCTCTGAAGGATAAAATCCAAGCCTCAATTGACAATAAGATCATCGTGGCAAAAGAGCCCGCTCCCAATGTTCGCAACAATCCCCTACCTGATCATAAGGGTGGAGGTGTGCACATGATCGAGGTAGAAGACGATTGGGACCCCAAAGGGTCGATTAGATTAATTGCCGAAGGTGACGAGCCCAAGAAATCAACGGTCACACTTAATCCGATTATAGTCCAGATTCAGCCTTCTGAAGACGCTGAAGTAAACATGTCCATACCACTTGAGTTCGAGGCACCTCCTTCTGCAAAGACGCAGGACCAATCGAGGTCGAGTTTGGGTCCCCAAAGGCGCCTGAGCCCTTTGAAGTTGCTGTATTACCTTCCAAGGCAAGGGTGCCCATTCCAGTAGCTATGACAGCCATAACACCGTTCCACACAAAAGCTATTCCTTGGGATTACACCGCCGAGGCGAGAAGGAAAAGGAAAACTAGGTTTGGAGAAGCAACTGCAGCATAGGGTATGACCAGGACCGGCAGAATTTATACTCCGGAGCACTTAGTTGACTCAAGTAAGCAGGCCTCTGGACGACCTATTGAAACTGGGCCCGATAATCTCTGGCGGAAGATACAGGCAAAATAATACTCAGTTGTTGATCAACTAATTAAAACACCAGCGCAGATATCCATTCTAGCTCTACTGCAAAGCTCCGATACGCATAAGAATGCCTTGTTGAAGATACTGAGCGAGGCGTATGTACCCAGTAGCATAACTGGAGGAGAGATGGCAAACATGGTCGGGCAGATATTGGAGAGTCATAAGATCACTTTCCACGAGGATGAGTTGCCCCCTGAAGGTTTGAGCCACAACAAAGCGTTGCACATCACTGTGCAATGCGAAGACTATTTCATCACCAGGACTTTGATTGATGGAGGGTCCAGCCTCGATATTTGTCCATTGGTGACTCTCAGAATATTGGGGAAGAGCCTGCATGAGATCAAGGATGGGGCCATCAACGTCAAAGCCTTCGATGGTTCCCAAAGGTCCACTATTGGGGAAATCAGTTTGTGCCTGCAAATGGGACCGACTTGGTTCGACGTTGACTTTCAAGTGATAGACATCCCAGCATCTTACAACTTACTACTGGGACGACCTTGGATCCATGCCGCTGGAGCTGTAGCATCAACCCTGCACCAGGCAGTGAAGTTCGAGTGGAATCACCAAGAGGTGATTATTCATGGCGACGGTAGTAATCCTATATACAGTCGTCAGACCATCCCAGCAATCGGAGGAAGAAGGAAGATAGGTGGAGAAACCTACCATCACATTGAGCGAGTAAACACTGTGGACAAGGACAAGTGGTGGGATAACAAGATCGAAAGTATACTGAATTGGTGTGGATACGAGCCTGGCAAGGGACTTGGCAAAAACCTCCAGGGAATCGCCAAACCCATCAAGCTGAAAAAACATGGTACCACTTTTGGTTTGGGATACGAGTACACCTGGGAAGAATTCAAAGACTGGTCGCCACCATGGAGCAGTCCCTACTACCCACTGGAGCACCCGATACCTCGCCTGGAGCAGACTTTCCAGCCAGCAGATGTCATTTATGGGTAGGAAGAAGAGGAAGCATTAGCAGCAATGAGGAACTTGTTCTTGGAGGATGATAATATGGACTGTCATGTCATTTTTTAGGAGGAAGGGGAGGAAGGCCCTTCCATACAAGCTGTGAGCCGAGGGGCGCGCCTCAATAATTGGTCCATCAGAACCACCAAGGCCCGGAAAACTTCGGGGTAGCAAGGCTGAACAAAGCACTATGCATTATCTTTTACTTTTTCGCTAGTTGATTTCCTTTCCGTACTTTCTTTAAATTTCGAAAAAAGCTCCAATGTTCAAAACAATTATGGAACTTATCAAAGCATTTCAGTTTCTTATAAATCTCGCTCTTATTATTTTTTCTGTCATTTACTTTATTTTACACAGCATTACTATTACTTATCTTGATGAACCGACGAATGTGACATGCGACGAGACAACGCAACAAACGGATATAGACTCAGAAGAGGATGATATACCAGAAGAGGTTGTTGAAAAGGTTGAGAACTTTGAGAACAGGCCTAAGTCCAACCTGGATGAAACTGAGATTGTCAACCTGGGGGATACAGAGAATGTCAAGGAAACGCGCATCAGTGTTCACTTGTCACCATCAGAAAAGGAAGAGTACACGAAATTCTTAAAAGAATATGAGGACATATTTGCCTGGTCGTATGATGATATGACCGGTCTCAGTACATCTATTGTAGCTCACAAACTGCCAACAGATCTGACATGTCCGCCGGTAAAGCAGAAGCTCAGAAAGTTCAAGCCAGACATGAGTTTGAAAATCAAGGAAGAAGTTACCAAACAAGTCAAGGCCAAGGTCCTTAGAGTAGTGGAATATCCAACATGGTTGGCCAACATTGTGTCGGTGCCAAAGAAGGATGGGAAGGTCAGGGTCTGTGTCGACTATCGGGACCTCAACCGGGCCAGTCCGAAAGACGACTTCCCCTTGCCGAACATACACATTCTGATTGACAATTGTGCCAAGCACGAGCTGCAGCTTCGTTGATTGTTTTGTCGGGTATCATCAGATATGGATGGACGAATAAGACGAGGAGAAAACGGCTTTCATTACGCCGTGGGGGGTGTATTGTTATAAGATGATGCCGTTTGGATTAAAGAATGCTGGGGCCACCTACATGAGGGCCATGACTACTATTTTTCATGACATGATACACAAAGAGATCGAGGTGTATGTAGATGATGTCATCATCAAATCCAAGAAAGCCACTGACCACATGGAAGATCTGAGGAAGTTCTTCAATAGATTGAGAAGGTACAACTTGAATCTGAATCCCGCCAAAGTGCATTCGGGGTTCCTGCCGGAAAACTGCTTGGGTTCATCGTAAGTCGACGAGGGATAGAACTAGATTCGTCAAAGGTTAAGTCCATTCAAGAATTGCCACCACCAAAGAACAAGAAAGAGGTCGTGAGTTTCTTGGGGAGACTCAACTACATCAGCCGGTTCATAGCTCAATCCACTGTCATTTGTGAGCCCATCTTTAAGATGTTGAAGAAGGACGGCGCTACCAAATGGATTGATGATTGCCAGAAAGCCTTCGACAGAATCAAGGAATACCTGTCAACGCCGCCAGTTTTGGTTCTGCCCGAACCGGTTAGACCGTTATTGCTCTACCTTGCGGTACTGGATGGGGCATTCGGTTGTGTTTTGGGACAACATGATGAAACAGGGAGAAAGGAGCAAGCCATCTATTATCTCAGCAAGAAGTTCACTTCGTACGAGGCTCTGTACTCTCTATTAGAACGCACCTGTTGTGCTCTGACTTGGGTGGCTCAGAAGTTGAGGCACTATTTCTGTGCCTATACCACTTACCTCATATCAAGAATGGATCCGCTGAAATATATCTTTCAGAAGCCCATGCCCACTAGCAAGCTAGCCAAATGGCAAATCCTGCTGAGTGAATTTGATATTGTCTACGTGACCCAGAAAGCGATCAAAGGACAAGCACTGGCAGATCATCTTGCCGAAAATCCCGTGGACGGAGAATACGAGCCTCTAAATACGTATTTTCCTGACGAGGAGGTCTCTTTCATAGGAGAAGACATTGCAGAATCCTATGATGGCTGGAGAATGTTTTTCGATGGAGCCGCAAACTTTAAAGGAGTTGGCATAGGAGCAGTTCTAGTATCAGAAATAGGTCAGCATTATCCGGTGTCCGCAAAACTCAGGTTCCCATGCACCAACAACATGGCCGAGTACGAAGTCTGCATCTTAGGGCTCAAGCTGCCCATTGATATGAACATTCAGGAGTTACTAGTGATCGGGGATTCAGACTTGCTCATACATCAGGTTCGAGAAGAATGGGCAACCAAGAACTCCAAATACTCCCGTATTTGCATCATGTACAGGAGTTGAGGAAGAGGTTTACAAAGACAGAATTCCGGCATGTCCCCAGAGTCCAGAATGAGTTCGCCGATGCATTGGCCACTCTATCATCCATGATTCAACATCCGGATAAGAACTTCATTGATCCCATCCCAGTAAAAATCCAGGATCAACCCGCCTACTGTACTCATGTCGAGGAAGAAGCAGATGGAAAACCATGGTTTCATGACATTAAGAAATATCTGGCAACAGGAGAATACCCAGAATTTGCAAACACTACTCAAAAGCGCACACTGCGGAGGCTATCCAATCACTTCTTTCACAGAGGAGGAATCCTGTATAGGAGGACTCCCAATTTGGGATTGCTAAGGTGTGTCGAAGCAAAGGAAGCGTCCAGGTTATTAGAAGAGGTTCATGCAGGGACCTGTGGCCCGCACATGAATGGTTTCGTCTTAGCCAAGAAAATACTCCGAGCTGGTTATTTTTGGATGACTATGGAGACGGACTGCATCCAGTATGTTCGAAAGTGCCATCGCTGCCAGATTCATGCAGACATGATAAGGGTGCCTCCTAACGAGCTTAATGCAACAAGCTCACCATGGCCATTCGCCGCTTGGGGAATGGATGTCATCGGGCCTGTCGAGCCTGCCGCATCAAACGGGCACATGTTCATTCTAGTGGCAATTGATTATTTCACCAAATGGGTTGAAGCAGCATCATATAAGGTAGTGACCAAGAAGGTTGTGGCAGACTTTGTCCGCGACCGTATCATTTGCCGGTTCGGCATCCCAGAGTCAATCATCACTGATAATGGTTCCAATCTCAAC
>NW_017678416.1:12183-16281 GCF_001879085.1 Nicotiana attenuata
AAATTGCATAAAATTGCAATTATAGCCTATATTGCGATTAATAGCATTTTACAATCATAAAATTGCTCTCAGTATTTTTAGATTAACATTTATATATTATTAATTAATTCAGTGCTTTAAATTTGTTTTCAAAATTATTTTAACTATTTTAATTAAATTAAAAAGGGAAAATTCGCTATTTAATATATAGCCCATCTGCATTTCAATTATAGCCACATTACAACCCCCAATTTAAACCCAATTTCAACCGGCCCAACTCCTAAAACCAACCCAACCCTTGACCCAATTAAATTACCCGACCGGACCCCCACTTTTAAATCACAGTCGTTCATCTAAAAGATCAACGGCCCAAACACACCCTTTCCTTTTTAATTTACCAAACCCCCCAACCCTAATTCATTTATCCTAACCCGCCGCCCTTGAATCCCCTTCCTTTCCCATTCTCTCTGCAAACCCTAGTCGCCGCCACCCAAGCTAACCCTAATCCCTGCAATTCTCGTCGTTTTTCATGGCTTCTCAGGCCATGAAATCCTCATACTCACCTCCTATCGCTCTTGTGTGCTTGGTATTCGAAGGTTTGAGGCTAGACCTCAAAGGTCTCCACCCATACCTCCGCCGACTTGAGGTTTTCGGCCATCTCCGGCCTGGCTCCGACACATCTTGTCCTCCTGAGCCTGTTCCCAGTCTTATCCGACTTAGATCGGACATTTTCGAAGCCTTTCTCATTCTAGGGTTCATCTGAAACCCTAGCTGTCGAGGTTTTTCTCCGATTCTCTTCAGATTTGTGTGTATTCATGCTTTACTTTGAGTTTTTAAGAGGTTTCCCCAACTTTTCTTTAAAATTTTTACTTTCAAAGCCACTTCTTTCTTAGGGTTTCTGAAAAATGCTTAAATGTTTTTCAGACTTTTCTTCTCCCTTTCTTGTGTATGTTTGTCTCTGCTATGTTCTTATGTTTCCTTTTTTTTACTATGTTTGCCATATTTTGTTCGTCCTTCTACCGTGTTTCTATATTATGTTTCTATGCTATGTTTTTACATGCTATGTTCTGCTACTTGCCTTCCACTATGACTTGATTATGCTTCACCTACTGTATTTTCCTACCATGTTCATTAAGTGTTCTTACTATGCCTGCTTAAGCATATTTTCCTCTAATGTTTCTTCTACTCTCATTGTGTTTCGAATTAATTCCCTTACTCTGTTTGCATTGAACATTCTACCATATCTGCTCATTTTCTCTTCTTTGCATTTGATTCAAGTCGAAAACCCTAAGATTTGGGGGTTTTGGCGAGTTTGGTTTTGTGTGTTTGGACTAGGGTTCTATTTGAGCCCTAGACTCTCTCAAACTCACTTTGGAATCCATGTACTGAGTTTGAATCCTTTTGTGTATGAATTCTTCTACACTAAGACTCTTCTTATTAGCATGACAATCCCTTTTATATGTGTGTTAAAAATTTTTCTTCGAAAGGTTTTCCAACTTGTGTTCAAATCAGAATCCTTTTTAGGGGTTAATTGATTACTACTGATTCTTCTTAAGTAAAGCCTCTCTTTACCTTTTTCTGACTTGGTTCATTCATACAAAATTTTCGACTCTTGATTGTTTGGCTGTCAATTGGTTTCCTTTCCTTAATTTGCATGACCGTGTACTATCAAAACCCTTTCCTTAAATAATTATTATGTAACGACCCGACCGGTCGTTTTGAGTCCTAGCACTCCGTTCAGCAGTCGGAGGCCATGAACACCTTCATTTCGAGTATTACGACTTGTACGCGTGGTCGGAATTAAGTTCCGGGAAGTTCAGAGTTGATTTAGAAAGAGAATTCTCATTTGGGAAGCTTACAGTTGAAAGAATGAACTAGGATTGGATTTTTGAGTAAACGACCTCGGAATCAGGATTCGAAGGTTCCAGCAGGTTCGTATAATGATTTCGGACTTAGGCATATGTCGGGTTCATGTTTTGGATAACCCGGGAGCGTTTTGGCGCCTATTGTGGAAGTTAGCATTTTACAAGAAATTTCATAAGTTTGGTTTGAAGTGCATTTTAATGTTATCAATGTCCATTTGGGATTCCGAGACTGCGTATAGCTCCGTATGGTGATTCTGGAGTTGGG
Organism: Nicotiana attenuata; assembly: GCF_001879085.1. Taxonomy (NCBI): domain Eukaryota; kingdom Viridiplantae; phylum Streptophyta; class Magnoliopsida; order Solanales; family Solanaceae; genus Nicotiana; species Nicotiana attenuata. Next base: position 14,293 of record NW_017678416.1, read on the forward strand.
AGCGCGATTGGAAGTGAATTCGGAGGTCCGTAAGTCATTTTGGAGCCATTTGGCTGAAGATAGAAATTTGAAGGTTTTTGAGAAGTTTGACCGGAAGTGGACTTTTTGATATCGGGGTCGGAATCCAATTCCGGAAGTTGGAGTAGGTCCGTAATGTCAAATATGACTTGTGTGCAAAATTTGAGGTCAATCGGACATGATTTGATAGGTTTAAACATCGGAAGTAGAAGTTGGAAAGTTCAAAGTTCATAAAGCTTGAATTGGGGTGTAATTCATGATTTTAGCAAGTCCGTAATGTGTTTTGGGATTGGTTGGTATGTTTGGTTGGGGTCCCGGGGGCCTCGGGTGGATTCCGGGTGGTTAACGGATCAAAAATGGGATTTTTGAAGAGCAAAGGCTGCTGGTTGCTGGTATTTCCGCTTCTGCGGAAGAGGGACCGCAGAAGCGGCCCTGCAGAAGCGAAGAAGAAGCCGCAGAAGCGGTTGAGCGTGAGGGCAGCCAGGACCGCAGAAGCGGCCCCTGATCCGCTGATGCGGGTCCACAGAAGCGGTAGGCTGACCGCAAAAGCGAAAATGGGCTGGAGCCCCCTGTCCGCAAAAGCGGAGTTTTGTCCGCAAAAGCGGGACCGCGGAAGCGGTAATAGTTCCGCAGAAGCGGAAATAGCTGGAGGCAGAAGCTTGTTTTAAATCGTGGGATTGAGTTCATTTCTCCCATTTCTTCATGGCTTGGGCGATTTTTGGGGAGCTTCAAGAGTGGAACTTCGTCATCTATGTTAAGGTAAGTTATCCCCATCACTTTTGAGTTAAATACATCAATTATGTATGGATTTAAGCATGAAAATTAGTGTAAAAATGCAGGTTTTTGGTGGAAACCTAGAAAATGGTATTCTTGGAATTTAGCCACGAATTTGAGCATGGAATTAGGAGTAAATTGTATATTTGAGCGAGTGAAGCCATGGGTAAACTTTATCTTCGAAAAATTTTGGATTCCGGGCATGTGGGCCCGAGGGCATTTTGGTCATTTCACTAAGCGGAGTTGGGAATTAGTATAATTTGAATTCTTAACAAGTATTTGAGCATGTTCTCATTAGTTTGTCGTTAAATGGCCAGTTTTGGGGCATTGTGCGTCGGTTCAAGCCTTCGGAAGAATGTAGAATGCCGGTTATGGATCTTCGGAGCGAGGTGAGTCTCTTTTCTAATCTTGTGAGGGGGAAATTACCCCATAGGTGAGTTAAATTGGTTATGTGCTCCTATTTGTGGGGGCTACATACGTACGAGGTGACAAGAGTCCGTGCGTAGCTACTATTTGCTATTGTCCGGGTAGCTAGGACCCAAAAGCATGAATACTAGAATTAATTGTAAATTCTTGGATAGCTCAAATTGCTTGTGTCACATGGAATTTGTAAATGAATTTCTAAAGAGATTTAACCTTACTTGTAAAATTTTTGTTAAAAGAGGAATTGATATATATATCGATAAACACTCCCTGATAAGTTCCTACTTGATTGATTGAGCATGTTATATTTGGATTAATTGTGAACCCTTTGAGGTTTTGAATTGCTTAAATCACATTAAATTTATGAATGGATTTCAAAAAGACTTAAGCTTCGCTTCCTCAGATTATTTAAAGAGAGTTGGCCTTTCTTGGATAATTGCTCCATGTTGACTTATTGACTGACTGTCTATCTGTGTGTATTTATTTTGGAACGGGCCGAATGCCTCGGTTGATTAATAGATGCATCTATAGGCGCTGTCGACCCTCGGCAAGTGCACATTTCTTTTTTGTTGGAGCGGGCCGTCGCCTCGGCACGATTTGCGCATGGTATTTGTGTATATTGATGCATGAGAAATTTTAAATGAAGATATTTCCTTTCATGGCTTGATGTAAATTGATAAATAAAGAAGAGTAAAACTTGAAAATCCTTTATTACTTGCTGAAGGTGCAAATGCCTATTTTTAAGCTTTGTGGGTTAAAACTGTATATATATAT
>NW_017678416.1:16667-22039 GCF_001879085.1 Nicotiana attenuata
CTAGGGTTCTATTTGAGCCCTGGACTCTCTCAAACTCACTTTGGAATCCATGTACTGAGTTTGAATCCTTTCGTGTATGAATTCTTCTACACTAAGACTTTTCTGATTAGCATGACAATCCCTTTTTATTTGCGTGTTAAAAATTTTCTTCGAAAGGTTTTCCAACTTGTGTTCAAATCCGAATCCTTTTTGGGGGTTAATTGATTACTACTGATTCTTCTTAAGTAAAGCCTCTCTTTACCTTTTTCTGACTTGGTTCATTCATACAAAATTTTCGACTCTTGATTGCTTGGCTCTCAATTGATTTTCTTTCCTTAATTTGCATGATCGTGTACTGTCAAAACCCTTTCCTTAAATAACTATTATGTATTTACCCTTCTTGCATTACTTTGAAAAGTGTTTAATTAACCCCTTTCCTTATTTACCTTGGCATTTGAAATCAGAATCCCTTAATTAAAGGGAAACCTTGTGTGATTGATTTTCAAACTATTTTCTTACCTATTTCTGCTTCTTTTCTGCACTATAAATACATGACACAATTCTAAATAATGACACACACACACGATTAAGCATACAGAAATCACAACTCTCTTCTAAACCTATACTCTTGCTTCTTGACTGCACTTTGGCTCTCATAAGTCTACTGTTTCTCCTTACTTGCTTCTTTGAATTAGGTATGCTCTAAGATTAATTTCAGCATCTCTCTAATGTGTTTATTTACAGTCCCTATATCCATGCCTGCCTTCAACTCTCTGCAAAGTTAATTTTTAAAGTATCTATATGCTTTGCCCGTTCTTTCTTTGTCTCTTGCTGCTAGTATAAATAATTTCTCCCATACCCCCATTCCCCTATATGTGCTGAGTTAAGGTATGGCCTGGCAGCATCCCAATTGCTGCCCAGGGCTGAACCTGGCCTTCAATAAGGTCTTAACTCCCCAATTCTAAGGCTGACAGGTTGGTCAGGGGTGTGCCAGCATCCCAGTTGCTAGGCATGACCATCAGCCTGCCCTGGCTCCCCCCCTAATTCCCTTTCATTGCACTTACACTTACTCCTAGTCTCTAAGTTCTACCCCCCCCCCCCCCCTCCTATGAGCCTTACATTGGGACCTTGAGTTCCCTCTGAACTTGGACATTTGAGGGCTGGCCCTTCCACACTGCACTATAATCTGATTCTGCAATGATATTTGGGGTGTAAGCATTGCCTGGAACTCTTGAAGTTCCTTGGAACTTTGACACATCCCAAATAAGAAAAGGCTTCGAAAATCCGATCCTGGAAGTTGGTTTATCTCATATTATTAGACTCTGAGTCTGGATTAGGCTGATTAGATGTAGATGTACTTTTATTATTTCCTCTGATTCATTTGGTCTGTAATAAATTTTATAATAACTACTGGGGTGTGTAGTGAAAAGGGATGGGATTGTATGTATGCCAAAGGGTAGAAATCATGTTTTAGGATATTTACTTTCAAATTCTGCATCTCACATAGAAATCATACTTTAGGATATTTACTTTCAAATTCTGCATCTCACATAGAAATCATGTTTTAGGATATTTACTTTCTAATTCTGCATCTCACATAGAAATCATGTTTATAGGATATTTACTTTCAAATTCTGCATCTCACATAGAAATCATGTTTCAGGATGTTTACTTTCTAATTCTGCATCTCACATAGAAATCATGTTTGTAGGATACTTACTTTCAAAATCTAACATCTTATGTAGATTCCATGCTTTAGGAGTTACTACTTTCAAACCTCTGCATCTCACATAGATACCATGCTTATAAATCGTTGCCGAAATTCTGCATATCATATAGATAATATGCCTATAGGACTTCCTGCATTTTGCATATGCACCTGTCACTAGGCAAATCTGCTTATAGGATTTAAAATAACCAATTACATATCGATGACTTGCCTATAGGATTTCTGCATGGCAATAAACAGCGGTAAAATCAGTAGCACCTAGAAAGCATGCCTATAGGAGCTATCAACTAATTCTGAATCGCCCACTCGCTCTTTTGTCTAAAATCAGCGGTAATTTTAAACACTCGCAGAGCTTACAACCAAAAATTCTTTTTGCAATCAGTTTATTCCTCCGTTCCTGAATAGATATCATGCCTATAAGTCTCATTTAACACACAGGCAAATAGTTAAGTAATTAACTAACTGTCAGTTTTCGACAACTACATCTAAGAAGGACTAATCTGGACTCCTATCTGGGAAATATGTGGTAAATCAACTTTTCCTACGTTAATTTTAATTAAGGACCTAACCAGTATTTGTCAGTCGTGCTAAATAAGTTGCTTTTTTTTAAATGAGGAGGCCTATTTGAGCCCTTAATTGCTACCAGTTCCCCTTTAATTGTTTACGTGTTTTGATTGTCGCCCTAGCTTTTTAACCTTTTAAACTCTGAAAAGCCTAACTCCCTCCCCTTTTAGGTATAGTAGTCTCAAATGCCTCCAGGACTGATAGGTGGGACGGGTAATAGCACGCAGTAGGTAACGATACCATTCCGCGCTTAATACCTTAACGGGGTGGGGAGGGTAGACATGGAGATGATGATCTCACGATAACACCATGCGTACGATTGGCTACCAATGTTGTGTGGATGATCCATGTGTTTTACAAACCTAGGACCCCTTTCCTTTATGTAACTTTGTTATCAATAAAATTCTGTCTTTGTTTCAGCCACCCCAAACTCTTCTTTAATTTACTGCACTATTCTTGTCTTCTAATTTTTCATTTCTTTTATTTAAATTTCTGTACTTGGACGTTATCTTAAACAAAGTGTGAGACCACTTAGATCTTAATCTCAACATGCTTGTCACGTACCTATTTGCAACCTTTGTGTATAGAATTATTTGTCTGCATTTAAAGTCACAACATAGCATGGCCGGGAACCACACTAGTGGATCTTGAGGGGTGCCTAACACCTTCCCCTCGAGATAATTTCTAGCCCTTACCCGAACTCTGGTTTTCCAATTCAAAATCCTTAGTGTCCTAATGCACTTAATCATTAGGTGGCGACTCTTCAAATCCAAAAACCCAATTCCCAAACGGGAATAGAGTTGTCTTTCCAAATGTCGTAAACCGGGTTCCGTGAGGAAAAGGGGGCGTCGACACTCCCTGACTACTTCCTTGGGTATTTCATCTTCTTCATCTGAGTCATTATCCTTATATTGCGTTGCCTCATGTCACAGTCACCGGTTCATCAGGAAGAGTAATAATAACGATGTAGAAAGAAAAGTGTGGAAGATAATAATGAATAGTAAATAGCGATGCATTGATTAAAACTGAGAACATCCAAAACAAGTACGGCTCGATGAATCGAGCATTTATTTGAAACAAGTAAGTCTTTAAAAACAAAATTACTGAAAATCTTAGATGCCTAGCATGGCTATAGAAATAAAATTAAGTTGTTTGCCAAGCTACCCAGGAACATTGTTTTCATTCATATTTCATGCTTGTTTTAATGCCTCGAAATATTTAATGCATGCACAATTTTTCCCCGAATGTATGTCATGCAGACCTGCCGGGCATGCCACCCGAGGAACATTGATTTTGGTATTGACTTCGTGTCAGGCACTCAACCCCTTTCTATTCTACTGTATCGTATGGAACTAGCAGAGTTAAAAGAATCGAAAGAACAACTTCAAGAGCTACTTGATAAGGGATTTATCAGGCCTACTGTGTCGCCTTGGGGTGTCACGACCCGGATTTCCCACCATCAGGAGTCGTGATGGCGCCTACTAATAGGAGCTAGGCAAGCCAATTAATTTACTACCTCTTTTGGCAACCACCAACAAATGAATAAAACAAAACATGTAATAACATAAGCAGAAGTCTCAAATGTAAATAACTGATAAAAATGCGGAAGTTTCAATACAAACTCTACCCAAGATTGGTTTCGCACACTCACGAACTTCTAAGATTTACTAAATACAATAGACTGAAAGAAGTCGTAATCTGTTTGTTTTGGTACAATGGATAACAAACTGAAATAAAGATAGAAGAGACTCCGGGCCCGCGGACGTCAGCAAGGCTACCTCGGTGTCTCCGGACTGAAAGTCTACTCCCAATTTACTGCTGCTGTCGAAAAGCTGCTCCAATACCGTGATCTGTGCAAAAGAGCACAGAAGTGTAGCATCAGCACAACCGACCCCAAGTGCTGGTAAGTGCCTGGCCTAACCCCGGCGAAGTAGTGACGAGGCTAGACAGGACTACCAATCAACCTGTGCAGATATACATATATATATACAAGTACTACAAAATAACAACGGAAAGTAATAATTAAGACTGGGAGGGGAACATGCTTTTGGGGATAACAGATAAAATAGAACGGTAGGAATAAATAAGGAAAACCACAACTGATTTAACCACAACTGATCTCTTCTAACACAGAATACGTGGTCGGCGTGCCACACGATCCCATTTCATGATATATATAAGTGGTCGGCGTGCCACACGATCCTATTTCATAATATATAAGTGGTCGGCGTGCCACACAATCCCCTTTTCATAATATATATGTGGTCGGCATGCCACACGATCCCATTTCATGATATATATATATATATAAGTGGTCGGCGTGCCACACGATCCCATTTCATGATATATATAAGTGGTCGGCGTGCCACACGATCCCATTTCATAATATATATATAAGTGGTCGGCGTGCCACACGATCCCCTTTTCATAATATATAAGTGGTCGGCGTGCCACACGATCCCATTTCATAATATATAAGTGATTTCCCGGCAAGGGAACAAGTATCAATTCAACTATCCCGGCAAGGGAGAATACAAATAAACAGTTAATTCTCGGCAAGGGAGCAACAACAATAACTTACACGTCCCGGCAAGGGAATAATTACACCTCTTTCTCCTTCGTTCATTTCTTACTTCTTAACCATGTCAAAATTCGAGCCAACGCTCCAAGGAGTTTACAAATCATATTTCCTCTTCATACTCCTCTCATTACATAGAAACCATCAATTAAACAAGGAAAAGTCACTACAGAATCCCAAATAAGCACGAATAAGGACTCACGGTCATGCTAGACACCGGTGTATAGATACTCGTCACCATGCCTATACACCGTACTCAACATTTAGCAATTAGCAAATAATACTCTAATCCTATTCCCTCAAGCCAAAGTTAGATCAAACACTTACCTCGAATGCTCCAAACTCAACTCAAGCCTCTAGTATAGCTTTACCCCTCGAATTCACCACCAAACCGCTCGAATCTAGTCACGAATCACTTGAATGTACTAACAAATGCTAATTGAATCAATTTGAAATGCATGAAAATGAATTTTCCAAAGTTTTGCTCAAAAGTTCCCAAAAGCCCCCCGGGCCCACGTGGTC
>NW_017678417.1:0-740 GCF_001879085.1 Nicotiana attenuata
GCAGCTGCCCGTCGCTGCTTAAGAATTTAATGACTTTCCATTATGAACTGAACCGTAACCTTACACACTCAAATCCCAATCCTCCACAACATCGCATATACCATACCACACTAGTATAACATGAGAACTCCATCCCCCTCCCTAAACACAAACATCTGCGTACTCCACTAGTCAAGAACTCTCCATCAATCCCATCAAGAAGAGAAATCATTACACATTCCATGCTTCACATGCCCATAGGCAACATATACGTCTCTAAACCACGGTAAAACTCATCAAGAACTCCTTTCCAACTCTATTGCACAAGCTAAACTGCCAGGACTGAATCCTTCTACCCGAACCAAGCTAAGCAAGCTGTCGGAACTCAAGAGCCTTGCTGCACAATACCTGTAAAAGCCCATTACCTCGAACACATACGAAGAATTAATCACATCCTTACCATACCGATTCGGTCTACTATCAAGTCTTTCCCATCTATCTAATTTCCCTTTTGATTCATCATCCACTTGATATTTCTCCCTCGCTGTAGCATCACAATGCCTCAATCCAAGCTTACCACACGAGACTCGAACATAAGAGCACACTGTCTAAGACTCATAGGCCACTGAATACTCTCTCAATTGTTTCCCAGAAATACCACATTCCAGAATACTTTACTCTGAAGAACTTTCTGCGAATCTAAATTCGCTTCCTTTACTTTCCAGGTACCGACACATAGGATCCCATGATCAACATAAAAA
>NW_017678417.1:2278-11234 GCF_001879085.1 Nicotiana attenuata
GAAACTTGTTTCCAATCACAACCACACAAAAAACACTAAGACATCACATTACACATGCGAATTCAACTAAGTTCTTCAAAACTTCCGAACGCCTTTCGATCAAAAATCCAACCAATGACGTCCGATATGAACCTGTAAAAATTTGCAGACATATCCAATCACCTAACGAACTATGGCATACTCCTCGGAATTCCATTCCGAACGGTCCAATCGCTATCAATCTCGCCTATCGCAAATCGATTGCAAAAAACTCCGCCAATTCATAGCCTTAATTCTACACTCGGACCTCCAAAATCAATTCCGACACACTCCTAATACAAATCACTTTCCCGAAGCTAACAGAATCAACCGAAAAATCACATCCGTAACTTTTCCCTAACTCTCGTAAGTCAACGTTCTCGGTTTGACCTTTTCCCAAAAGCAAGCCTTTCCTTAAGAAGACTAATGTTCTCATTTCTTAAATAAAAGCCAATCCAAAAACTCTCTCACACACCAATACCGATAAATGAAACATTGAAATGATAGCAATAACGGAGCGAAAATGGAGCACTAACACATAAGAACACGGTTCGCGGGTCTCACATGTGGTTACGTGAACTCGCTTGGGGTATGTTGGTTTTTGATTTTGAGAGAGAAACGGACAACATAAGTCCCTATAAATTGGAAGTATAAGTCAAGGAGTTGTCGCAGTTTGAATTGTGTGATGTGAAGACGACTCCAAAATAGAGTTTTGACGGTCCCAATAACTCCGTAGGGTGATTTTGGTCTTAGGAGTGTGTCCGAGTGTTGATTTGGGGGTCTGTAGGTCATTTCGTCGTTAATTGGCGAAAGTTGGAAGAACTTTAGAAGGTTTGATCGGGAGCAAACTTTTTGATATCAGGTTCAGATTCTGATTCCGGAAGTTGGAGTAAGTCCGTAATGTTAATTATGACTTGTGTGCAAAATTTGAGGTCAATCGGACTTGATTTGATAGGTTTCAGCATCGATGTGGAAGTTAGAAGTTCAAAAGTTCATTAGGCTTGAATCGATGCACGATTCGTAGTTTTAGCGTTGTTTGATACGATTTGAAGGCTCGACTAAGTTCGTATGATGTTTAAGGACTTGTTGGCATATTCAGACGGGGTATCATGGGCCCCGGGTGTGGTTCGGATCAAATTCGGACCAATTTTGGACTTAGCTTCATTGCTGAAGTCCCAGGTCTGCTAGTGTCATCGCACCTGCGGAGGGTTTGACCGCAGGTGCGGAGGGTGAAGCGCAGAAGCGAAAGGAGACCCTAGGGGCTGGGCTCACAGGTGCGGACACCCGGGCACTGGTGCGCCTCTGCAGGCGCGGCCTTTTCCTCCTCGTAAGCAGAAGTAGAGGAGGGGCTTTGGGCAGGTTCCCAAGAGCAGTCTCTTTCTCCACAGAAGCAAGTTCACAGGTGCGAGCCATGGTCCACAGAAGCGGAACTCCTGGACCTAAGTGGAATCCGCACCTGGATGGTTTTTTTCGCAGGTGCAGCGTCACAGAAGCGACCCAAAGGCCGTAAAAGCGGAAGTCGCTGGGCAGAAAAGTTGTTCCTTAACTTGTAAGATTTTTGCTTCCTTACGTTTTGTAATTGTCCTCTTGATTCGGTGTTGTTACCTTCTGTGAATTTCTATCGTTACACTTCTCTGTCATTTCATTATATCATTATATTTTCTGCCTTATTTCTTATTATCCTAGTAGGTGTGATGACCCGATAGGTCATCTTATGTTTTAGAACCTAATTCTGCGCTTTGAAGCCTTAAACACCTTATTTTAGCTCTCCTCGATCTGCGTGCACAGTTCGGGCATCTTTCCGAAGAGCTTTTATGTTAAAAATTGAGAAAATATGAAATTTTTGCCTTAAAATCCATTTGAATTGACATCGGTCAACGTTTTTAGCAAATGGATCCAGATTCGTATTTTGACGGTCCTGGTGGATCCGTATCGTGATTTATGACTTGGGCGTATGCCCAGAATTGAATTCGGAAGTCCCTAGCCCGAGTTATCATACTTTGTCGAAATTTGAAAATTAAAAGCTTACTGACTTTGAAATGTTTGACCAATGTTTGACTTTTTGGATATCGGGTCCGTATTTTTGTTCTCGGTATAGGTCCAATACCATATTTATGACTTGCCTGTCGATTTTGGTAAGAAACGGACTTGGTTTGACGTGATTCGGATGTCCGGTTGTTAATATGGCAATTCTAGAGTTTCTTGAAAATTTCATTTGATTTTGGTGACTAATTCATAGTTCAAGGTGTTATTTTGGCGATTTGATCACGCGAGCAAGTTTGTATGATATCTTTAGACTTGTGTGTACATTTAGTTTAGAGCCCGGAAGGACTCGGGTGAGTTGCGGGTAGGCTACTTAGTGAAAATTGGACTTAGAACATTGTTAGTGAGCTTCAATTTTTGGTGCAGGCCTCAGACCTCGCAATTGCGAGGTCAGGCTTCGTATTTGCGACCTCTGATGGGTTCGCATTTGCGAGCAAGTCATCGCATTTCCGAAGAGTAGCTAGGGCACCTCAAGTTCGCATTTGCGAACAAAGCTTCGCATTTGCGAAGTAGGTCAAGGGACACAGTGATCGCAATTGTGATCCACAGGGTCGCATTTGCAGGAGATCATTGTTCGCATTTGCGATGAAAGCAGAGATGTGAAGAGCTTCACATTTGCGATTGATTCTTCGCATTTGCGGGGTTCGCAAATCATGAATGCGACATCTGGAACTGATCAAAATGGGAGTTATATGGGATTTTTGTTCATTCCTCAAATTTTTAAAACAAGAAAACCCTAGAGGCGATTTTTCAAAGAGCTCTTCTCCCCCAAATCATTGGTAAGTGATTCTAATCAATTTTCTTTCAATCTTTCACTACTTTTCCTAAGATTTTAACCTAAAATCTTGTGTTTTCATGGTGAAAATTGGGAGTTTGGGTAATATTAGGGATTTTTGTAAAATAGGGGATTCAGACCTCAAATTGAGGTCAGATTACAAAATAAATTATATAACCGGGCTCGGGGATGAATGGGTAATCGGATTTTGGTCAGAATTTCGGATTTGGATCAAGCGGGCCCGTGAGTTGACTTTTGTTGACTTTTTCAATAATGACCTAAATTGAATCCTTTGCAATCGTGGGTAGTTCCTAAGGCTTAATTTGAATCGTTTGGTTGGTAATTTGCTACATTCTATTGGTTCGGAGGCATGTTTGAAATGCAAAGTCGTGGTTGAGCTTTGAGTTGATTCTTTGGAGCGAAGTAAGTGTCGTGGTTAACCTTGACTTGAGGAATTAGGACTTGTTTGTCTATTTGCTATATGTTTAGATGTTGGGTACAACGTATATGTGAGGTGATGAGTACTTATGCGTTGTTGTCGGGTTATAGCATGTGGGTGGGACTTGTCCTTTGCAATTATTGCTTTCTTTGATCATGTTATCCATGCTTAGACTCGTTATTTGTTAAACTAATCGTTTCTACCGTGTTAATGAGTTTTCGTGATAATTGAGTATTGATTCCAAAGTTGAGATTGGTATTGTGGACCATTGTTGAAGTAAGACTTGTTCTTGTTGATCCTATCTCCCTGTTATTACTTGATCATTGTTACGTGGTAAGGGGGAGTGTTAATGCACGAAGGGTGATGGCGTGCCATATTGTAAGTGTTAATACACGAAGGGTGATGTCGTGCCATATTGTGAGTGTTAATACACGAAGGGTGATGTCGTGCTATATTATGAGAGTTAATGCACGAAGGGTGATGTCGTGCCTTATCTATTGATCTATACTGTGAGTGAGAGTAAAAGCACGAAGGGTAATGCCGTGCAATTTTCTTCATTGTGCTTAATTGTTTTTACTGGTTAAAGGCATATTGACTTGTTTACCGTAAAAATGGTAATAACAATTAAATTTGTTGATGGGACTCTAAAAATACGTGATCTATTTTTATGCTAGTTGTGAAGTAGTTGACGCTATGTGTGTGAAGTTTAAGGACGAGATGCGAGCTAAATAGAGTTATATTCGGACCGATGGGTTAGCCGTTCAGGGCCTCGAGCTAGTCGATTTGGGGCCTCGAGGTCGATTCCCGAGCTCGGGCTCGAGCTATTAGGGGCAGTCGGGGAAGGGCTAACAGTCGTGATATAATTAAAGAAGGCCCTTTTACGGCCAATGATAAGCAATAAATGAAGAACAAGTATGAAGATAATAAAATAGAGCAACAATATCGAGAGAGTGTGTTAGAGAGAAAGGAGAGAGAGAGTTGTCATATATTTCGTGTAGAATAGTTGGAGCAACATTGGTTCCCTACAAAATAGTAAAGATCCCCTTTATATAGAGGGGGAAACCTTATATGGTAAGACATACATTAGTTGTGAAGATATGGAGATGGGACAGCTAGATGCGACACCCTGATCTGAGTTCAGGGTAGGCCGGCTAGACCTTGTTAGACTTAGCCGCGTCTTGGGAACTCCCATTTTTACTTTAGCCTCGACCAATATTCTCTTCAGGCCGGGTGTCGATGAGCTCTGAGGGAGGAGGCTCGGGCGCATCTCTGCAGCCTCGAGGCTTCGAGGTAATCTTCCGAAACACCTTAATGACGGGAAATCGGACCCTCCGATTCTGCCGTATACATGACTATTCTGGTTATCATTTCTGTTGTATCTCTCGTATCTGGTATCTCCTTAGCATGTCCCCCTCCTAATAATACATGTATAACTTCTATTTGTTGTTATCTTGTACATATACTGTTAACTGCACATGTTCATTATGTAGGTGTCTTGACATAGCCTCGTCACTACTTCGTCGAGGTTAGGCTCGACACGTACGAGTACATGGGGTCGCCTGTATGTACAATAGTTACATACCATCTAATTGATGATGTAGTAATGGAAAATATTATTACTGATTTAGCAACAGATGCATGAATAGAAACTTTATTAAATATGTGCCATATCTGAAGGTAACAGTATTGCATGGTTAAGTAGTTCTTATTTCATTTTTTTGGTTTATAGGTATGCTTAGAATGGTATTCATATTTGGTTTAGAAGCATGTTTAGAAATGTTATTCATATATGATTCACCCCTTTTATTTGATTCACCTCTTTTTTATTTATGATGTTCAGTGTTTCGCCGAGGGTCTATCGAAAACACTCTCTCTACCTCTCCAGTTAGGGGTAAGGTCTGCCTACACACTATCCTTCCTCGACCTCACATGTGAAATTATACTGGGTATGTTGTTGTTTGTTATTATTTGTGTTTAGTGTTTCCTTTAGGAGGATCTCTTACTATGAAGTAGTTCAAGGGACAATAAACTTGGTTGAAGCCAACTTGAATGGATGTTAATTTATGCAGATTTGGTTTAAAGATTGATGTGCTTGTATGATGACATTGAGGGGTAAGTTATGCTTCTTAATTCACCTCCTAAAATTTTGATTCTTTTACTTCTTTTCCACATATTATCAAGTAACCAAATTTGTTTCATATAAGTCGTTACTGATAGATACTAGTTGAATTCATACCTTAGAAAATACGATTAAGTTCCTCTAGAAATGAGATATTGAGGTAAGCTAGTAGTGTATATTTTTAAAGTTTCCAGAAATTTAGTACTTTTTGTTGCTTCTTTTGTTTGAAGTTAGCTCCAAATGTTTTTGACTTTGGTGTGGTTTGGTTTGGTTTGATAAATTAATTATTGGTTTATTTCACAGTTCCAGCATGGTGATATGTAGAGTGAGTCTGCTTCACTCGTGGGCGTAAGAGTATCATGAGGTGACAACAATAAAGATCACGAAGGAAATACTTGACACTTTTGTATATTCATTTATTGTTGACCTACTCTAGATTGTAAAATGTTTAAGTTATCATATACAGTATGTTTGTATAACTTTAGTTTGATATGAACTTGAATTTGTGATGCTGGTTTATTTAGATACTTTTAATGGAATTTGATTTACATTGTATTAATTGAATCCTGGAATTAAAATTTTCAATAGAAAAATACAATATCTGGTAATTATAAACCGCTGCTAGTATTTTAATTTTTTTTTAAAAGATTGAGATAAAAATTGTTGGGGGTTTATAACTCTCACATAATGATTTTTTAAAACATTGAGATCATATTTGGAAGGTATTAAACTGTTCAACTGATTGCCACTAAAAAACTCCCACAAATTATAAATTTAATTTGTGGCGTTGTCATGGAGGTTCTCAAAAAACTCCCACAGAAATGCTTGTCGGCGAAGGAATTGTGGCCTTTAAAACCGCCACAATCATTTTTGTGGACGGTCAAAAACTGTCACAAATCTTTAAATTAACCCCCAACAAAATTGAAGCTCCTTTCTGTATGTAGGTCTAGAATACGAGTCGTGGAAGCAGCCACTATTGCTTGTATTGTAGGGTGATTGTCTATCATTATACTCCATGGGCGCAGGGGCAGACTTAATACAATGGGGGGCCTAAAGCTAAACAGTTATTTTAGAACTTTAAGTCTTTTCTTTATATTTAAGATGTAAAGTCTATTTTTCCAACTTGTTTGAGATGCCAATGTGGTTGATAATTTTTATAATCAATTTCTTCTAAATAAATTGATTATCAATTGACAATACAGTTTAATCTTTTTTTCTGAAAAATTGTTTAAAGAGACTCCAGTAGATGTTGAATTAACATTTCAATCCATTCTTTCTTCTTTTTGTAAATTGTGTGATTAATAATCTCATTGATATTTTCTACTTGACAATTTAAATTCCTAAAGTAATTATATTAATTTAATTTAAAAATAATACATGTATTAGGTAAAATAACAATGTCAATTAAAGTATTATAAAAAAAAGATATAGACAATGAAAGTAATAAAGCATGAATTCTAGAAGCTGAAATTATTTGATATTAAACATAAAAATTCTCGCTCTAAAACGCTAAAAGACTTGTGAGAAAGAATGAAAAGGTATGTGCAATTTAATCTGCTTCAAGTTCTTTTGTTATTTTTTTGAGAGAATTAGACATTTTTAATATTGAAAAGAAAAGAATGTACAAGTATAGATTTAAAATATAGACTTAGAGAAAAAAAAAGAACAATGTAATTAATGACTAAATATAAATTACTAATGATTACTATTTAATCACTTTTACATAAAGATCTTGTATTTTTTTTTTTAAAACATTTTCATTATTTTAAAAAAAACAATTATAAAATTCACTATTGAAAAATGAGGCCTCAACTAATTTTTGGGGCCTAAGCCATTGCCCTTAGTGGGTTTCGGTGCTTGAGTCCGGCTCTGTTGGGCGCGGCCGTTCCTCAAAACCCTGCTTAAATGCGAGATGCCTTTGTGCCAGCAGGCTGCCTTTTTTACCCCCAGTATATGGTGGTTTATTTACTACTTGTGACTCAAGCAAATGACTCAAGTTTAAATTACATGCTCAGCAAATACTTGACAGGCAAGCACACATACTTCACTACATTTTGCTCTCTCTTTCTTCCAGTTGTTTATGTCATTGGCGGCTTCCAGCCATGCCCCATGGACCCCTTGGGCTGCGCCCCGTTGGCCTAGCGAACCTCCCAAATGCCTAGCGCCACGACGGCCCGTTGGTCCTTGGCCGCGCCAAGTGACAAGCGCGCAGGTGCCTCTGTCGCCGCCCACGATATCCCCTCGCGAGCGCCATGCCGCAGGCAGAAGCCAACAGCGCGCGCGCCGCAGACGTGATGCAAAGACCACTGCTGCTGAAACGGAGCCTGCTGCTTTGCTCTATAGGAACTAAGTCATTTTCAATTGTAAATAAGAGTAGGTTTATTTCAAATGCATTCATTATGTTTCTCTAGCTTAATTAGGTCTTAACTCCTGTAACTTTGGTTTATTTTTTTTAAGTCTATTTAGGGGGATCAAGCAATCAAAACTTATCTAGCAAGCAGCAATTCTCTGTACTCGGTGTCTCTCCCTCGAACCTGCGTTGGTTTTCTGTGTAACTAGCTTTCATTTAATGAAATGAAGGCTTTCTTCATTCTGAAATTCTCATTCTTGTCTCATCAATTGTTTCTTGATATTGGTTTTCCCGTACGGCCACTGACAATTCTCGTCTAGGCGTACGGAGGGACCTCAAGTTGGCGCGACAGCAACTGCACTTGACATCAGTTGCCTAGCCGTTACGTCGCCCTCCAAGGAATCTCAGGAAGCGGCCGCGTTATCAGTTGTAATCAGAGCCTAGGCTTCGACATCGTTTGACGAGGGAACGTATTGACATATCCACCATTTCTGACCATGGTGAATCATGGGACCCGAGCATTGCGGCCCTCGAAGGGACGGTTGAGGTATGGCGACCTATCATGGATACGGTGCCTGAACTAAGAACCAGCCTACTGCAAAGGTTGGACGACCTGGACCGTAGAGTGCTTCGGGTCGAAGTTGACGTTGAAAACATCAGTCGCGACTCCGAGGGAGACCGGCAGACGGCAGCCACAGAGGCAGCCGAAATCTTTGACAAATTCGAGGGGCTCCAGCAGGAGCGCACCGAGGATTTAGCCCACAGGGCACAAGAGGTAGAAAAGGTGACTGCCATGCAACAAACCATTGACAAATTGACAGACCAACTCAATGTTGTCAACTCTGCTTTACAAGGCCTACTCCGGGGAGGTGGAAACCAAATCGGAGGCGCTGTGAACTCCGCTCCCATGACAAAGAAGCTGAAAATTCCTGAGCCAAAGCCATACAGTGGAGCCAGGAATGCCAAGGAAGTGGAAAACTTCATCTTTGACGTCGAACAGTATTTCGATGCTGTTGGGGATCTGGAGGAAGCTAAGAAGGTAGCAACTGCTGCCATGTATCTTCAGGGTGATGCTAAACTCTGGTGGCGTGTGAAGTACGAAGCCATCAAGGCCGGTGAAGATACTCTCGACACATGGGCTGAACTGAAGGCAGCTATACGCCTGCAGTTCTTCCCCGAGAATGTTGAATATAATGCAAGGAGAAAACTACG
>NW_017678417.1:11259-22012 GCF_001879085.1 Nicotiana attenuata
AAAAAAGAGAGAAAGATATGTTTTAGCCCCACGGTGGCACCAAACTCGTTTACCTCAAAAATACGAGTAACAATTAATTGTATTCTGTGATTTTAAAGGATTATGTGATTAAATTCAATACAATTAGTATTCAAGAAATATAGAAGTAGAAATGAAGGAACTAAGTATCACTCAAACCCAATGTTACTCAGCGTCGGGACCTCCGAGCTTACGTGACACCGAGATGACTACGCAGCAATCACACGTAAGACAATAATGTAAAGGACAGTAAAGAACAATATTTCTGATGAACAGTAAGAGAGATAAAGTAGGATAGTATATTTCTTTGCCAATGGATCAAGATGATGTTAACAAATGATTGGGGTTCCGCCTTTATATAATAGGGGGAACCCTAAAATAAGGTAATTTCTATTTTACAGTAAGGCAATATTCTGATACAGCTGTCTAAACGCCTAGTACGGAATCGTAACAATCCTATTCCTGGGATTTGCGCCATGATCTAGGGGACGTGGCAGGAATCTAGCTCAATCTGTTTTACAAATCCATAACGGTACTCATTTCGGGGTCGAGCCATACTATGGCTCGAGGTTGGCCATCGTGCTCTGTCCTCGCCTTGGGTCTGGTCCCTCGAACCTTTGAAACTTGATACTCAACCTGAAATCGGGCTTTGGCGATCTCTTCGAGCCTACAGATCGTAAGCATACGATCTCGACCGGTATACAATAATTAAGTTGATAGTTCACTGTTGGCTTGCCTAACGACGCCATCAGGTTTATAGTAGGAATTGGATAGTGACTACGCAATTCTCTTTCCCATCACTGTTTTAGAACGCCCTTCTTGAGTGACTACCGATAACAGCCACTTCTAATTGAAGACGAAAATTTCTGTAAAAGAATTACAAGAATTCCGATGGAAATGATAGTGACCCCTATTCAGGTTTATAACTACTGCCTTCGCCATTCGGGTTTATTTAACAGTCAAGAAATTTTGTTTAGTGAGAGAAAAAGGGTTGAGCTTTGCTAAGTGGGGGTAACAATGGATACCAGTGAGGCATGAAAAAGTGAAAAGATAAGAAGCCAATTAAAGCTATTAAAACCTAAAGGTGAACAGATGGCTTTAATCATTTAGCAGCTCTACTGAACCATCACAAGGATTAAAAATTAGAATGCTATCAGTATTTAAGGAATAAAATCACGAATTTCCCCATTTTACTATCTAAATGACATCCTAGTCAAGTGGAAAATCAAGTGTTGAAAAACAGAATTGTAATGTCATTTGCATATAATAAATTATATATTTATTCCTGCCGTCCAGCCGACTGATTTCATCCTTAAATAGTTAATCATACAATTAAAAAGGGAAAAGGAACAGTTTAACAAAGATCTTGATATATTGATATGTAGATGTAAATAACTTTACAACTTTACCTAGAAAATACCAAATATTATGCTCTTTTCTGTTCTTTTATTTAGTAACCCTTCCATATTGTCCTCAAGTTTACCTACTGTTACAGCACAAGAATGTAGAAAAATGTTGTGCCACCAGTCCCTTAGGTGTTGCCTTTACATTGAAAATTTGCAATCAATTGATAAGTTTACCCCTATCTTATGTGTGGATTTCCAAGAAATCATGTGGAAATTTCTCATTAAAACTTGGTCAGCTCTTTAAAGTTATAAGTAGTTTCTTGCAGCAAACTGGCAAAAGAGGTAACAAAAATATCAAGATTTAACATTTTGTAGATAGATCTCCTATTCTTGGGCAGCAAAGTTGTCCTTACAATGGTTTGATATTGCTTTGCACCTTAAATATGACTATGTGAGGGAATGAGAAAAATTTGATGGTTGTTCGTGTTGTTTAGTCTCAAGAAAGTGCGCAATCTTTTAGTCGCGATTCGCAAAGATGAAGTCTTATTGGAGTAGATGATACACAAGATATCTGAAAAGCTACAGCTTTCAAAAATACACAAATATTGATAACAATATTAGTGGATTTCCACTAACTATGTACAATTATTTGTAAGTTGACTTTGTGCGTTATAGGTATGATAGAAGAAGCACATGAAAGGAGGAGATTGATGAAGTTTTAGCTTGTGACTCAAGAAATGATGGACCTGGCTTCTTTGGTGTTATGATTAATTTCCTCTTCTTAGGCTGGTTAGTATAAACTTTCTGGAAAGTATAACTAGAACTTGAGAAGAATTTTTAAGGAGTTAGATGAGTATTTATGAAGAACTTATTAACACATACCTCAATCCCAGAGGCCAAATCTACTTTAACGTTATGGAGCTTCCTACTATAGAAAAGTCTTATCTATTTTTAAAAAGAATAAAAAAGGAGTATCATATAAAACGAAACAAGAATCAATTAATGAACTAAAACAATACATGCAGGGGTAAGCTCATCTTGCTTGAGAAGGTATCACGTGCAACCGCTTGTCGAATTGATTTTTGTACTCTATATGTACTAAAGTAATAAATAAAATTAACAATATTTGGTATCACAATATAAAAAATGACACGCACTTTTGGTCGTTACAAGTAATTTAATTCAATTTGGTTCACCTTCTTCGAATATCAACACTGCTTACGAAAACATTTCTGCGTACGCCACTAAATATAATATAGTAATGGATTTAGAACAATATCTGCCTTTTGTTTTTCACCTCCCATTCTCTTTTGTAGAATATACTAGTTGGGTGGAACAGACACCGGGGCAGCTGCAATAGTTTGGGGAATGACAGCTTGATGTAAGATTCAAAAGCATGAAGAGTTCAAAACAGAAACTTAGAAAATTCATGTTGGGAGTAAGAAAGGCACGGTGAATGAAGATTGCATATCCAAAAACCTTACCTTATCTCAAAGCAGTAGTAAAGGAGACATTTAGATTTGTATCCACGCAGGTTCACTCCTGGTTCAAAGAAACAGAAACCAAGTGGCACACAGTCCATACTAGAAGGTTAATGAAATTCAACCAAAAACCTATTAAATTCATGTGAATTCTTGGGCTATTGCGAGGGATCCTGAATACTGGGAAAATCCAGAAGAATTTATACCGAGAGATTTTTGAATAATAATATTGATTTTAAAGGGTCAAGACTTTGAGTTGCTTCCATTTGGAGCAGGGAGGCAGAGGTTGCCCAGGTATTGCACTTGTGTTGCAACTGTGGGAGCTTTGTACTTTTCCAATCTTCTTATTGCATTTGATTGGAGTTGCCCTTGTGGGATGAACATACAAGACATTGACACAGATGTTTTGCCTGGCTCACCATCTAAAATCTATATATGAAATAGGAGAAGCAAACCTACTTAAGACAAGTGTCTTAGTCACAAAAAGCCAAGTGGCATTTTTTAAGACAAATAAACTACTTTTCTAACTAACTTTTTATTGAATTTTAAATTTTGAATTAATTGGTTACACTACTTGAATTAATAAATATAGATATCTTAATTATCAATAAAACGAAAAATACAAAAAATATTCTACTCATTCAAATTGGAGTTTTAAAATTATTTTACAATAAAAAACAAAATAACAAAAAAATAAAAAAACTACCAATTTAAATTGGAGAAGTAATTTCTTCCTAATATAGTTGTAGTAGTGTGTGTGTGTATATATATGGGAGAGTTTATTATAGCCTAAATTGGTTTTTTTATTAAAAATTCATATGTCAATTTAACTATACTATATATATAATATATATATATATATATATAATATATATATATATATATATATTTATATATATATATATATATATATTATATAAAGAGTAGTAGACAAAAATATTAAACAAACTAATATGCTAATAAAAACTTCTATTAACAATGCAATTATACTAAATATTGGATAATATAATAAGAAAAATACATAACAAAAAAATTATTCGATGACTATATAAGTCCATTTAATTTAATAGATATTTTATTCATCAAAATTCAGATAATATTATCGAGAACAACAGATAAAATTTAAATTAATTTTTTTAAAGATTATAAAATATATATCTTCTCTCATATTACAAAAAAAAAAAAAAGCGATCAAACAAAAATATTAAACAAAGTAATATGCTAATTAAATATTTTTATTAACAATGTATAATTACTAAACATTGGATAATATAATAAAAAAAAAATATAAAACAAAAAAGTTCTTCAATAACTATATAAGTCTTTTTAGTTTAATAGAGATTTTATTATAGGGGTATATCGTATTGACAAATAAGGATAATTTAAATTTATTAAAGTAATACGATCTAATATGTTCAAACAAGCCCGATTAGGATTTTAATTTAACCAATATTGTTTAATACTGACCGCGCATCGCGCGTGTACGACTACTAGTGCATAAGAAAAACGCTCTTTGCCTTGTCCCTAGTAATTATCTCTAGACTACACCTATAACTTTTTAAGTTTTTTGCACTTTTTTCCTATTTAATTAGGGCAAAATAAAAGAAACACCTTTCCCATGGTGAAGGGAGCCTTGGAGCAACAGTGAAGTTGTATTTGTGTAGGTCTAGAATACGAGTCGTGGAAGCAGCCACTATTGCTTGTATTAGGGTGGATTGTCTATATTATACTCCTTGGGCGCAAGGGCGGCTTAATACAATGGGGGGCCTAAAGCTAAACAGTATTTAGAAGCCTTAAGTCTTTTCTTATATTTAAGAATCATAATATGTAAAGTCTATTTTTCAAACTTGTTTGAGATGCAATGTGGTTGATAATTTTTTTATAATCAATTTCTTCTAATAATTGATTATCAATTGACAATACAGTTAATCTTTTTTCTGAAAAATTGTTTAAAGAGCTCCATGTTGATGGTTGAATTAAAACATTTCAAATCCATCTTCTCTTTTTAAAATTGTGTGATTAATAATCTCATTGATATTTTCTACTTGACAAATTTAAATTCTAAAGTAATATAAAAATAATACATGTACTAGGTAAAATAACAAATGTCAATTAAAGTATATAAAAAAAAAAGAATGATAGACAATGAAAATAGCAAAGCATGATTCTAGAAAGCTGAATATTTGATATAACTTAAAATGCCTCGCTCTAACGCTTAAAAGCTTGAGAAAGAATGAAAGACGGTATGTGCAATTTAATCTGTTCAATGTTCTTTGTGTTTTATTTTGAGAGAATAGACATTTTAATATTGAATAAGAAAAGAATTGTACAAAGTATAGATTTTAAATATGAGACTGAGAAAAAAAGAACAATGTATTAATGACTAAATATAATTACTAAATGATTACTATTTAATCACTTTTTACATAAAGATCTTGTATTTTTTATATTTAAAACCATTCATCTATTTAAAAAAACAATTATAAAATTCACTACTGAAAAAGTGAGGCCTCGCTAATTTGGGCCTAAGACCATTGCCTTAGTGGGGGAAGTGCACGGTTGGCCACTAATAACACATGTATTTACTTTTAAGCCATCGTTTAAAATGTTTTAGTCTTTAAGCCACTGTTTTAATAAATTTTAATTGCCCGACGAAATACCCTTCTGCTCATGTCCTTAACTTTGTACCTTAACTTCAAAGACTTCAGGACTACATGTCCTTAATTTTGAACTTGGAACTCTAAGTTCAGGACTTTAGGACTACATGTCCTTAACTTTTGAACTTGTAAACTTAAGTTCAGACTTCAAGACTACATTTCCTTAACTTTTGAACTTGGAACTCTAAGTTCAGGACTTCAGAGGCTACATGTCCTTAACTTTTGAAAGCTTGGAACTCAAACTTCAAGACGCAAGCGTCCTTAACTTTTGAACTTGTAAGTCAAAGTTAAGGAACTATTGTCCTTAACTTTTGTAACGTGTTAACTGTAGTTAAGGACTACATGTCCTTAACTTTTGAACTTGGAAATCAAAGTTTAAGGACCTATTGTCCTTAACTTTGAACTTGTAACTGTAAGTTAAAGGACTGTCTGTCCTTAACTTTTGAACTTGTAACTTAAGTTAAGGACTGCATGTCCTTAACTTTTGAACTTGTGTCCTTAACTATTGAACTTAACTTTAGGACTTCAAGACTAACATTTCCTTAACTTTTGAACTTGAAACTCTAAGTTCAGGACCATGTCCTTAACGTTTTGAATTTACACACTATATTATATATTATGTATATAGCCTTTTGTTCAACACTAAAAGACTAATTATCTGTGTGCAAATTAATTAACACAGGGCCTAAAGCGTTATGGTAAAGAGTTGCCGGTTTAAGATGGATGAATTACTTGAGACCAAATATTAAACTTGAAAATTTTTACACAAGAGGAAGACAACATTTATCTGGCTCTCTCTACACTCAACTTGGAAGCAGGCTAATTCTTGCTCTTTTTAAAACCTGATTTTTTCTTTAACTTTCCCATTTTAATAACATTTTTTAGTATTTAAGAGTGACCTCAAGTATTTTTTATTTTTATTTTTTGAATTTGCAGATGGTCTGTTATAGCATCTAAGCTACCAGGAAGAGCAGACAATGATGTGAAAAAATCACTGGAAATACTAAATTGAAGAAGAAGATACTAGCAACTAGTGGCAAACCCTACAAACAACTTTGATAGCAACACAGTTATTTTCCATTCCTCATCAAAATGTACCAAAAAGAAGGAAGAACAACAAGCAGTCTATCCTCCAATATTTGTATACGTAGGATCAGAGAGAAAAGAGAATAGAAGAAAAGGGTAACACAATCTTTTCATATTAATTTATAAACTAGTGGCTACTATTGCTAAGCATTAAAAATGCTGGATAAAAAGTAAATACCAGCTTAAACAGTGGCTACCCCACGCCATTTCTACTGGCCTTAGTGGGTTCGGTCTTGAGTCGGCTCTGTTTGGGCCGCGGCCGTTTCTCAAACCCTGCGTTAATGCGAGATGCTTTTGTGCCGCAGGCTGCCTTTTTACCCCAGTATGTGGTGTTTTTATTTTACTTTGTGACTCAAGCAAATGACTCAAGTTTTAAATTACACTGCTAATTACTTGCAGCAAGCACATTGACTTCAAACTAAACATTTTGCTCTCTCTTTCTTCATGTGTTAGGAGTAGTTGATAATCATTGCCCCAAGATCCAGCCATGCCATACGTGCTGTCTTCATGTACAGACATTTAAGTTTTTTGAAATAAACATGGGAGAGAACAGTCTTGAAAAGGAAAAGCATATGACAGTATAATTTAGAATCAAATTTTAACAGGCAACGTTTCAACATTTGGTCATATACTAGTCAGTTGTCTTTTCCTTTCCTGAAACACACATTTGTTAAATTTATATAAAAGAAAAAGGCACAGCGCCGTTGCCGGGGATCGAACCCGGTCTCCGCGTGACAGGCGGGAATACTCACCACTATACTGACAACGACTTCAATATACATACACAGTTCCTATCCGGTATAGGACTCCTGCAATCTGCTAAGTGAAAAAAAGTTCGTAAATAGGGCGATAGTACTGTTTGATCTCTATACATCTTCATAGTTCCACTAGTTAATTTATTGGCAAAATACATAAAGCGCCCCTTCAAGTAGTCCTCAACGATCAACTGAACACCTCAATGAACCTCTTTATCATTTAGACACTTTAAGTGTCTATTAAGTAGATCGAGTAAATACCCGAGTGCAACTGATCATATGCGTGAGTTACACTTGCCGATGACGTGTCAAATAAGCCAATTAGTGAACGACACGTGTAATTTATATATAATAAAATTTTAACACATATATAATTAACCAAAAGAAAATTAAAGAAGGGAAAAACCCCTTTCCCCCAATACCAGCGGCAAACCCCCAACCCCCCCTCCCGCCGTATTCGCCTTCTTCCTTCTGCCCCTCTTCTGCGTCCCCATCAACTTCCGAGTCCTCCACTTCACTTGTGAAAGCTGGCTTTGGTTAATTCAATTACTACTACTACTACTGTTCTTTTCCACCTTTTTGATGATCTTCTTTTTCAGAGGTTTACTGTGAATTCAAGCGGAAGAAGATAAGCTGTTGTCGGCGTGGATATGACGGAGGCTGTAACATCAGGGACCTGTAACAGCGTGGATATGCCGGTGTGGGCCTTTTTTCTTTATAATTTTACAATTTCTTAAAATAATATTTAACGCTCACATCAGAATTTTGGATCCAAATTGGATGTTCATTCAGATTTACGTTGTAATCTACAAAATTATTTTCATTAAAAGTAAGATCTTCATAATTATTTTAATATGTACTTGGTTTGAGTAAATCAATAGCTATCAGTGTTGGTTTGCAGGGAGGAGAAGTCAGCCAAGGATTCCATACAATTCAACAATATATTGATAATTTTGTTCTTTTGTGATGGAGGCAGAGATGATTTAAGGTAAAAAGGCTGTTGAATGGTGGAGGAGAGAATTGGAGGAGAAGGGGATGTAAAAATTAGGTGGGGTCCACATTGTTTTAGGGGGAAAAAAAAAGAAAAAACCTAATTATAGGTAGGCAACTCGCGTCCCAGAGAGTGCATTTCACGTAATGGGGGCTGACATGGTCGGGTGTTTAGTTGATCTTATTTTATGAATAAATAAAATGTCTTGCTGGAAATGGACTCAGTTGAGGTGTTCAGTTGATCGTTGAGGACAACTTGAAGGGGCCGTTTATGTATTTCGCCTACTTTATTTTACTCGAGCACAAGTGAGGAGTGGTTTAAACGAGCACCGAATGTGTAGTTTATGCCTTTCAGTCACAACGAACTATACTTTACAACCTTGTAGGTTTTCACCTTTGATCACCACTAACAATTTCTGCCTAACACTTCTATGCTCTGAAGGTTAGACGTCAATCTTACTGTGATATTTCAGATTTTAGCGTTTCTTTTCATGTTTTGAGGCTTCCCATAAGCTCATATGATATTTTAAGAGTTGCTGGAATGTCTGTCTTTGAATCCGAAGGACTTGGGTGAGTTTCGGCATCATTAGGGAATTAAGTTGAATTTTTCACATATGCAGCAGGTGGAAGTGCGGCCACTCGTGCGGCCAGCAATCGTGGAGTGAGGCCAGCACTAGTATCTGCACTCCAGGTATGGTTGTCCAACGGGACGGGATGGGACGAAATTAACGGGACGGGACGACATTTAAGTGGGACGGTGGCGGGATGGGACGAAACGGGATGGGAAAAATGGGACGAAACGGTCGTCCCATCCCGTCCCGCTAACAAACGGAATGGGACGGGATGGGACGGGACGGAACGTGACGGGAGGGACGGGTTCGTGGGCCTTAAGTGTATTTTTTATAAGAAAAACGTCTAGTTTTTTGAAAATTACTATGTTTTTAAAGTTTGCAACGGCTAGATTTTTGACTTATTTAATAAACTTAAATGTTACTATGTTAAAACGAAAATTAGAAAACTAAGTAAAGAATATAAAATATTAAAACAAAAGACTTGTAATGAAATATTCTAGTAAATATAAATTTATAATAGAGTTATAATTTATTTAATATAATTTCAAAGTATTAACTATTAAGTAACTAAGACAATTCATAAAAATAATTCATCGCTTAGAGCCTTTTATTTTATTAATAAAACTTTCAAATCTCAAATACAAATATAATTCTTTTGAATAGCACATAATCTACGCAGCCACCTTCTAGGAAGGGTTCTGTTTGAACTAGGCCTCTTAGTAGCCAATTACAAATTATCATATTAATATTTGTAAGCTCATATATAGCTTCTTTGTAACTTATCAATAATATCTCTTGGACATTCTACTGGAATTGGCAATGTTGATTGATGTTCCATGAGCTCCATACGTTTTTGCAGGTTCCAGTGATGATCAACCCAATGACATGTAACAGTTAAATAATCACAACTATTAGGACTACGACCTATATCAGATGTGATAGACACTTTACAATCTAAGTGAAAAAATACACACGAATATACTGAAGATATTCAGTTTGAAATATAAAAACATCATTTCTAACCGTGGTCTTAAGAAAACCTTGAAAAGCAGGGTTATAAGTTTCTTGTATATAATGCACAAAAGCAGGGTGAGAAGGAAAAGTAAAAGGTAAGCCACAGACAGCCACCATTTTTGCTAAGTTCTCACGATCTCTATCTTTGTTATATTTGCGTAAAACATGACCAGAAGCAGGGTCAAGTTGTTGTTGAATTTGATTAGAACCAGATCCACTAGGAGTGCCAGAACTGATGGTAGGATCTATAATTTTTCCGGCTTCTATGTTAGCTTGTATCCATAAATCTTTGTGAGCACTTCTTAAGTGTCTAGTTAAACCCCCCGTCCCACCACTTATTGAGTGTGCAAATTGTTGCTTACATTTTTCACAGATAGCACGATGATTGACTTTATCATGTTTAAAAAATTTCCATACAAGTGATGTTTTGGGACGCTCAACCTTAGGCTTACCCCTTACAGGGGGTACAGGGGGTAAAGCTCCAGTCTGAGATTGACTCTGAGTTGGAGCTTGTGTTGCAGGACTAGTGGGTGTTTCATCTAATTCTTCTTCCTCATTTTCTTCATCCTCACTTTCTTCATCCTCAAAAAAAATATCATTGCCAAATTGTCTTTGTAAAGTTTCATGATCTAATTGTTCTCCGACATGAACATCATAAAATGTGGGGGTTTGAGTAAATGAAGTTTCATCAACATGAGTCATTTCATCAATATGCTTTCTAACTCTAGGGGGTCTAGGAGAAGGGTTAGGATTAGGATTACTACTACTTTCACCTTTACTACTTTTTTTACTACTTTTTTTAAAAATACCAAATACATTTTTAGGTGCCATAAT
>NW_017678418.1:0-415 GCF_001879085.1 Nicotiana attenuata
CCTATAGTTTGCAGAAATAATGCTAACCAGGGATGTAGTACCCTGTGTTGGCAACAAAATGAAGGCTACGTGGCACTACTAGTAAAATGCTAACTACGGGGATGTCGTACCCTATAGTTGGCAGAAAATAATGCAACCAGGGGATGTAGTACCCTGTGTTGGCAATCGTGGCACTCTGAAATGCTACTAGGGAATGTTGTACCCTATGTTTGCAATAAGAAGTGCAACCAGGGGATGTAGTACCCTGTGTTGGAAATAAGATGAGGCTCATGGCACTCCGAAATGCTACTAGGGGATGTCGTACCCTATGTAGAAAATAATGCAACCAGGGGATGTAGTACCCTGTGTTGGCAATAAGAAGAGGCCCGTGGCACTCCGAAACGCTACTAGGGGATGTCGTACCCTATGTAGAAAA
>NW_017678418.1:4613-8195 GCF_001879085.1 Nicotiana attenuata
AAAATATTTTTGGATTTTGAGAAGAATTTAAAAGAAAATATTTTTGGACTTTTTTTTTTTAAAGTGGGGGCCGGACCCGATTAAGGTTGCCTACGTATCTCACATTCGGTGAGAATCAGACCTGCGTAGTTCGTAAATGTTTCAGGAATAGGATGACACTTTTTTGAAAAATTTGGGCTTATTTTGTAATAATCTTTTTGGGGTAAATACTGAGATCTTTCAAAAACCAGGTAAAATTTCCTCCCTTCTGGTTTTCCCTCAATTTTTATATTTTTATTTTATTTTATTATTTTTTAGAAACCGGTCAACATGCACAAGCCGAATCAAACATAATGCACAAGTAGCACATAAGATGCATCAGGATGGTCTTGCAATTCTCGGGTACACCCGTCTTAGACGGACCCAAACGCTGTGTTGAGTCCCCAAAGTTAAATGCACATGATGCAAACAAACGTTCCTACTAGGGATCCGGCATGAGGCTATGTTATTCTAGGTTTAAATCCTAGGGGGAGTGTTTTAGACCTCGCTTACCCAAGCGGACAGCTTGAGCCGAGGTGGGGGCAACGTACTGGGAACACGAAAGTCTACCCGGCCTAGTTACTTGACCCAGCCTCGTTCTAATTGGTATGACTTCTAACAGAAAAGTGGGCCACGCACACGAGTGCACCATAAATTCAGAAGACTCAGAAGGGAGGCGTAAGAAGACAGTTTAATACAATTCAAATAATATCAAAGCGGTAAATAAGCGGCAATTAGCACATTAGGCCAAAAAACATAGTAATGACATCAAATTAATAAAGCCAAGTATAGATCACATTACAAGCTCGAATTCTTATTGTCCCCAGTGGAGTCGCCATAGCTGTCACACCTCATTTTTTCCTATCCGAGGGGATAGGAAAGAAAGGAGTTTTTCCAATTAAAGTGACATTATTTGAAAAGGAATTATTTATTTTTTTTTTTGATTTAAAGAGTCGCCACTTGGAATTGAGTTTTGGTGTCCCAAGTCACCATTTTTTTAAAATTCCAATTCAAGGAAATTGACTCTGATTAAGTCTGCGAAACACAGAAGACCGAGTAAGGAATTCTGTTAACCCAGGAGAAGGTGTTAGGCACTCCCGAGTTGCATGGTTTTAGCACGGTCGCTTAAAAAATTTATACTTGGCTTAAATTATTTAATTACGTGTTTTTAAACCTATGTGCATTTACCCTTTTTACCGCTTTTAATTGCTTGAATTATTCATAATAAAAGAATTGAGTTACGCGTACGTATACTCTTTTCTTTTGGCGCGTCAAAATCATGTCACGCGAACGTGTCCATGATTAATAACGCTTTTGTTGATTTATTAAGAAAGTTTGGCTGAAGTTGCGCGAACGCATCCCTCGAGTCCCGTGGTTCTATCACGGTCGCTTTTATTGACTAATGTTCGGCTTAAATCAATTCTTCACTATTCTTGTATTTTATTGATTATGGATTGTCTATTATCGCTTAATTAAGTATTATATATTTTATTTGTGTTCACCAAGATGCGGGATGCACACAAGGTACTTCTTTGAAATTAAATGTCAAACC
The DNA here is from genome assembly GCF_001879085.1 of Nicotiana attenuata. Taxonomy (NCBI): domain Eukaryota; kingdom Viridiplantae; phylum Streptophyta; class Magnoliopsida; order Solanales; family Solanaceae; genus Nicotiana; species Nicotiana attenuata. The sequence goes on from NW_017678418.1 coordinate 6,184, forward strand.
AAGGTACGAAAGGTCCACATGGTTATAACATAATTGTTTTAAATTTAAAGGCATCGAGACGCGGAATGCGTACATGATCCTTTTATTATATAAGCATATCAATCCAAGGTTCGGGTATGAACACATGGGCTAATATTTAAAGTACATCTAAAGTTTTTCTAATATTTTAGAGTATTTCTTAAGAAAAAGACTAATAGGCTTTCAATATAAAGACTAGATATGTTAGATTCTTAAGAAAAATACTACAGATATTCTTAAGTTAAAGATACTAACGGAATGACTTTTAGGAATAAAGAACCTGTAATTTTCTTAAATTTGTAGACTATCAGGTATATACCCAATATGAATTTTGAATGGTAAAAAAAAAAGTATTTCTTTAACTTAATGCTCTGCTGCATATCCTAAACAACTTAAAATAAGTAAAGCCAAAACTATGAAAATCTTTACAACCAAAACCATTTTTTTTTCACTTAACAACATACTACTTATTTCATTATCACAAAGAAAAATTAAGAGTCAAATTTAATTAAAACAATAGACAGAATAGGCTCTAAAACATATCAAGTTGCTGATTCAAACAGTAGGAAAATAATATCAAAATGAACAACAAAGAAAGTATATATGAACCTTATTTAAGCTTTCCAATGTCGAAATATAAATTCCAGCAACTATAATATATGAGCAAAATTATAACCGCGAACCGGATCTTGAAACTGGACTGAACTTTCGTTTTCTCCGAATATAATTCTTCCTCCTTTAAAATCTCCTAAGGACGATGTTTCAGTTTATGTAATCTTTTCCTTCTCTTTGTAAGATGGCCGAGTTTCCTTTTTTGGTTAAGTGTTGTATCCTTTTTTTTTTCTTTCACGTTGTTCCCCCAATTTTGTTCTCTTCTCTTCTTTATAAAGAAGAATATTGGTGGTTATTAAATCTTGTGCCCATAATTTGGAGTGGGAACGTGGGATTAAAATGAAGAAGAGGAATTGAGACGTGACTGTGTGTGCTAGTGTAAAGTGACGTGCGGGAAAATGGGGGAGTGGGGAGTTGGGTAAAGACGTGAGAGGTGGGGACTTAAAAAAAATGGGGATAATGGGTATATAGGTAGATTACTAAGATTAGAAAAGATATTTTGTATTGTTTAGTTTGTTACTCTTTTGTTTCTTTTCGTTAGTTTTTTTTTCTTTTTTTTCTTTTTTCTTTTGTTTAATAATTTTTACTTATTCTTTACTAATGAAGAAATTAGAAAGTAAAATACATAGTTAAAAATATTAGTTAGCTACTTTATACTTAAATACATAAGAAGATTAAATATTTACATTGTAGTTTAAATTATACTAAAAAAAAATACTAAAGCTAACTTATTTATTATAATTCTAATTAAAAGAAATCATATATTTTTGTAAATTTTTATTTTCTCGTTACAAATAGAAATATATACATACACACACACACACACACACACACACACACACACACACATATATATATATATAAGATTAGACCTAAAAGAAATATTTACACTAAATAGTATATATATATATATATATATATATATATATAAGATTAGACCTAAAAAAAATATTTACACTAAATAGTATAGGATTTGTGGTGTGGTCAAAAATTAGGTGTTCACAGCATGCCCCTCTTTGCTTGGAAACATGAAGAGTTTTCAGGCAAAGAAAATGAACAAGGTAACTGATTTTTGACCTCACTATTATTTAAAAGAAAAATAAGATAAAAGGAAAAGATGTGACCGAGCCTTGGTTTTAGGCAGCCTACATATCCCGGGTTATAAAGGAATCAGGTCACGTGTAGTTCAAGTAGAAAGAAGAGTGATGGAGTATACTTAGATGGAGAGTCGAGCGAAGTTCCGTCGAGGTTCCGATCCGCGGTTCCTACTATTACATCAAAATGAAAAGAAAATTACATACTCTTGAAATCTAAGAGTTACAAAATTCCTATCTAAATGCCATCTGGAGTCTTGTCTTGATTCTTGACTTGCTTCTCCCAGT
>NW_017678418.1:8220-22008 GCF_001879085.1 Nicotiana attenuata
TGAACTGTTAGACTGAAAACTTTGATGCTCTCGATACAACAGGGACTATGAAATATTCTCGCAGGCTTGTCTCTCGATCCGATGATTAAGAAGATGCGATTCTTGACCATTATGTCTCCGCTGCATTACGTCAAAGCTGTGTTGCGATTGTTATTTGAACAAATGTTCCACTTTCTCTTGGAAAGAACTGAAAATCTTATTATTTATTTTTTTTTTTTTCACATCCAAATCGTTGCTTTGCCAGAAAAACCTACAAGACCATCACAACAAACAAACGAACAAAAATTTTCTGCCACAGTTTGCACGGAAATTGGAGTATTTTGAAAAACACATTAAACTATCATTGCTATTGCAGAAATAAAGAAATTGGAAAAAGATATATATATATTATATATATATATATATATTATATATATATAGTATATATTATATTTTTAAAAAATAATAGGGAGGAATGTTTATACCCTGTGTGAACAGAAGGAAGGCAAAAGGGATGTGGTACCCTGTGTTGGCATAAGAATAAGACTTCGTGGGGCACTTCTGAGATTCTACTAGGGGATGTTGTAACCCTATGTGAAGGAAAGTAATGCAACCAGGGGATGTAGTTACCCTGTTGTTGGCAACAAATGAAGGCTTGTGGCACTCTGAAATGCAACTAGGGATGTCGTACCCTATGTTCGCAGAAAATTATGCAACCAGGGGATGTAGTACCTGTGTTGGCAACAAAAGGAGGCTCGTGGCACTCTGAAATGCAACTTAGCGGTGATGTCGTACCCTATGTTTGGCAGAAAATAATGCAACCAGGGGATGTAGTACCCTGTGTTGGCCAATCGTATGCACTCTGAATGGCTACTAGGAATGTTGTACCCTCATGTTTGCAATAAGAAGTGCAACCAGGGGATTAGTACCCTGTGTTGAAATAAGATGAGGCTCATGGCACTCCGAAATGCTTACTAGGGGATGGTCGTTACCCTATGTTAGAAAATTAATGCACACCAGGGGATGTAGTACCCTGTGTTGGCCAATAAGAAGAGGCCCGTGCACTCAGAAACGCTACTTAGGGGATGTTGGTACACTATGTAGAAAAAAAATGCAACAGGGGATGTAAGTACCCTGTGTTGGCAATAAGAAGAGGCCCGTGGCACTATGAAACGCTACTAGGGGATGTCGTACCTATGTAGAAAATAATGCAACCAGGGGATGTTAGTACCCTGTGTTGCAATTTAAGAAAGAGGCCCGTGGCACTCTGAAACAGCTACTAGGGATGTCGTTACCCTTATGTAGAAAAATAAAAATGCAACCAGGGGAATGTAGTTACCCTGTTTTGGCAATAAAATGGGCTCGTGGCACTCTTGAAATGCTACTAGGGCATGTCAGTACCCTATGTAGAAAATAATGAACAGGGGATGTAGTACCTGTGTTGGCAATTTAAAAATGAGGCTCGTGGCTCTCTGAAATGCTATAGGGGATGTCGTACCCTTATTGTAGAAAATAAAAATGAAACCAGGGGATGTAAGTACCCTGTGTTGGCAAAATTAAAATGAGGCTCGTTGGCACTCGAAAATGCTACTAGGGTGATATCGTACCCTATTTGTAGAAATAAATGCAACCAGGGGATGTAGTACCCTGTGTTGGCAATAAGAAGAGGGCCCGTGGGCACTCTGAAACGCTACTAGGGGTGTCGTACCTTATTGTAGAAAATAATGCAACCAGGGGGATGTGTACCCTGTGTTGGCAATAAGAGGAGGCCCGTTGGCACTCTGAACGCTACTAGGGGATGTCGTACCCTATGTAGAAAAAAATTTGCAACCAGGGTATGTAATACCCTGTTGTGGCAATAAGAAGAGGGCCCGTGGCACTCTGAAAATGCGTATAGGGTGTCGTAACCCTATGGTAAAAAATAATGCAACCAGGGGATGTAGTAACCCCCAGTGTTTGGCAATAAGAAGAGGCCCGTGGCACTCTGAAACGTACTAGCGGGGATGTCCGTACCTATTTTAGAAAAATAAAAATGCAACCAGGGATGTAGTTACTTGTGTGGCAATAAAATTGGGCTCGTGGCACTCTTGAAATGCTACTAGGATGTCGTACCCTATGTAGAAATAATGCAACCAGGGATGTAAGTACCCTGTGTGGAATTAAAATGAGGCTCGTGGCTCTCTGAAATGCTACTAGGGGATTGTCGTACCCTATGTAAAAAATAAAAAATGCAACCAGGGAATGTTAGTTACCCTGTATTGAAGATAGGGTGTTGATCCCCTATAATGAAACTAAAATAACATGCTTACTTGCATATTGGAGGAAATCATGGATTTGAGAACTTACTTGGCTGGTGTTGGTCTTTCCACGGAACTATTTCATAAAATTGTTCTGTTATGTCTGAACAAAGTAAGGATTCATTAGTTTTTTAAATGGTGGTCGCTTTGTGGCCTTGATTATTTTCAGTCCCTTGACTCAGCTCATCTTTTCATTGACTTCAACTCGACTAGTGTTATTTTCCTGGAATACCAACTGCATTTCTTGATTCTGGAGAACCTTTAGCTTTTCCAAACTTTGCCATGACGGTATTTTAACCTTTTTCAAATTTATTTTGCCTTTTGTGGGCATTTCACTTTGACTTCTTTCAAAGTTTTTTCATTTCAAAGCATCGGCCAATCATGGACAGTCGGGTGACTTGATGATTTGTCGAGCTGGGCGCCTTTTTGAATATATCAGCTCGCTTCAACGATACCCTGTAAATCGCGTTTCTTGCCATCTTTTTCTTTGGCTTATTTTTTTGGAAACCAAAGTTTTAGATCCGAAAGGATTCAAAGAAAAAAAAAAAACAACAACTACAATAGAGAATGAGTTTAGACAAAGAGGTTGTCCCTTTCAGGGAACAGAAATACGTGACTTTATATGGAGTACATGCAGACTTCAATAAACCATGACATGCCTTTTGGACTGGATTACCTGGTCTGTATTAAACCGTTCCGAATTCTTCAAAACTCATCACAAATTTTTGACTTGAACCGCCGAAAACCTTGCTCATGATTTGTGTTAATGACATGATGTGTGAAACCTCTTTTCGTCAAACAGTGCCATTTGTGGGTTTTTCACTAGATGATCTCTTTCTCATTTCTCTTCTCGGCCATCGTCTTATAGTGCCCTTTGCGAGTTTTCACTAAATAAGACTCTTCTCATTTTTATTTTCTCTTACTCACCATCGCCTACAGTGCCAATGAGGGTATTTTTTACCAATAGGACTCTCTCCATTTTATTTCTTATTTGGTTGGCATCTGATCAAGTAACAGTATCTCCAATTTCTTGAACATCTCGTTGATATCGGAAGGAATTGAAAGGGATTTTGGGTAAAAAAGATTTGGACTGAATTACAAAAACTTTGAACCTTTCAGGGCAAAACCATTTGCCGAAACATTATAAATATCTGCCCCAGTTTCACTTTGTTGTGGAATTTGATTTTTATTTTGGTGTGACTGAACCTTAGAGAGAGTCTGCTACGTATCCTTTTGGAATTCAATTCGAACGTAGTTCAGAAACTTTGTTTTTGATATTCTTTTGTTTTTCTATTTGTTTTGTTTTCATTTTCGTTTTCTTTTGCTTTTTTTTTCTTTTTTTTTCTTTTTTTTCTTCTTTTTTTGTCATTTTTTCAATTAATAACTTTCAGATTCCAAAAGAGGGTAATCAAAGAGGGGGAACCGGCCTCCAAAGAAAAAAAAAAAAAAAAAAAAAAACAAAAAGGTTTGCAAAAGTTTTAATAGTGTTTGGTAGCCGGAGAAAAAAAATAAAGCCTCCGTATTGCCAATCAGAGAATGTTAAACCAAGTAATGAGACATAGTAACTTTGGACTTTACATACCTTTTATTGAAGTGTTGTCTCAGACTTTCCTTTATGTCCCCAAATACAACGACCTATATTGCAATACTCTTGTTACATGTATGGACCTTTTGCAATTTCAAATTTTTCCTTAGCTTCTTTCATTGGTGCGGGAGAATATGTCTCTGGACGAGTTTTGTCCCACTTCAAAATTTCTTGGGACGTACTTTTTGTTGTAAGCATGGGCCATCTTTTGTGTACAATAGAGCACCATTGGTAGCCTCCGGCCAATCACTTTCCTTCAATTCAAAGACATGTTTCAATCGGATTTGAACCAATCTTTATTCAGCGATCTCGGCTTCAACAATGATCCGAAGAGAGGGAATCTATTTTTTTTGGTTCAATTCTTTGTTTATTTTTCTTACAAGCCTTATCTTCAACACATTATGGCTCTTGTTCATTATTTTCGAAATCTGACAGCGTTTTAGGATATAGCATTGAATCCGCAAGCATTGTTCATGTTATTAAAAATCCCTTGCATTTACAGAACTGAAAAGAGAATAAAAAGGTGACAAGATTAAGAAAAGGAGACATTCGTGGATGGATGAAATATTGATTTCCTTTATTTGAAAATTTTAAAAAAAATAGAAATGGCTTACATCAGAATGTAAGACAGTAAAGTAAAAACATTCAGATGACACACTTGAAAATTAACTCGAAAGGCAGAAAAGATAGCAAGACCGGCTACTGAGAAACTCCGTTCTAATAGGGAAGTTTTCTGGTTTTGTCGCCCGTTTTTTTTGGTTTCTCTTCTGCCTTCTTGCAATGGCTACTATGGCCTTTGCAATCTGATCAAATTTCCCATAAACAAATCATTCTGAGCAAGTTTCATGTCCTACTTGTCAATCTAGTTTAAAGGTCAACCCCACATGTTGCCTTTAATTATTTTTGTTTTTCCGTCAACTTGCCTTTTTGGACCTTGAATCAACAACAGTTTGGTGCTTGTTCCATTTGTTGATGAAAAGATGCTTTTACTTCGATGGGATTCTTGATTGTTTGCGTGACTCGCGTATTGCAAACCAACCAAACCGACACCTTTAATTAGCTTTTATTTCAAAACAACCAAGTATTGTTAGAATTAAATAGTCTCTCTTCTTTTTTTATTTTTCTTTTTTTTACCACTTTATTTCTCTTTTTTTTTTTAACTTTTTTTTTTCTTTTTCAAAATGATTCGATCGAACCTGATGTGGGTTGCCACGTATTCATGTGGTGACATTGAATCAGATCTTGCGTAGTTCGGGAGATCAGGAATAAAGCAAATAAAACTAACTCTTTTTTTTTGAGGGATATTTCTAAAGAAAAACTTTAAAGATAAAGAAAATATATTTTTGGTATTAAAATTTTTTTTTTTTTTGAACTTTCGAAAGAAAAACCTTGAAGAAGAACGAAAAAATATTTTTGGATTGAGAAGAATTTTAAAAGAAAATAATTTTTGGACTTTTTTTTTTTTAAAGTGGGGGTCCGGACCCGATTAAGGTTGCCTACGTATCTCACATTCGGTGGAATCCAGACCTGGCGTAGTTCGTAAATGTTTCAGGATAGGATGACACTTTTTTGAAAAATTTGGGGCTTTATTTTGTAATAATCTTTGGCGGGTAAATACTTGAGATCTTTTCCAAAAACCAGGTAAATTTCCTCCTTCTTGGTTTCCTCAATTTTTAATATTTTTATTTTTTTTATTATTTTTTTAGAAACGGTCAACATGCCAAGCCGAATCAAACATAATGGCACAAAGTAGCCATAAGATGCATCAGGATGTCTTGCAATTCTCGGGTACACCGTCTAGACGGACCCAAACGCTGTGTTTGAGTCCCAAAGTTAAATGCACATGATTGCAAAACAAACGTTCCTATCTAGGGATCCGGGCATGAGCTATGTCTATTCTTAGGTTTAAAATCCTAGGGGGATGTTGTTTTAGACACTCGAACATTACCCAGCGGAAGCTTGAGCCGAGGTGGGTGGGCAACGTACTGGGAAACACGAAAAGTTCTACCGCCTAGTTACTTGACCCAGCCTCGTTCTAATTGGGTATGACTTCTAACAGAAAAGTGGCCACGCACACGAGTGGCACCATAAATTCAGAAGACTCAGAAGGGAGGCGTAAGAAGGACGTTTAATACAATTCAAATATATTCAAGCGGTTAAATAGGTAATAAGCGGCAATTTAGCACATTTTGGCAAAAAACATGTAATGACATCAAATTTAATAAAAGCCAGTATAGATCACATTACCAAGCTTCGAATTCTTATTGTCCCCAGTGGATCGCCATAGCTGTCACCACCTCATTTTTCCCTAACGAGGGTATAGGAAAGAAAGGAGTTTTATTCAATTATAAAGTGACATGTTATTTGGAAAAGGAGATTATTTTATTTTTTTTTGTCTTAAAGAGTCGCCTGAGTGGAATTGAGCTTTGTGGTGTTCCAAGTCACCATTTATTTTTAAAATGAATCTTCAATTCAAGGAAGATTGACTCTGATTAAGTCTGCGAAACACAGAAAGACCCGAGTAGGAATTTTAGATATAACCTCAGGAGGAATGGTGTTTTGGCACTTCCCCGATTCCATGGTTTTTAGCAAACGGTTCCTTAAAATTTGATACTTGGCTTAAATTATTTATTACTGTTTTTTTAAACCTATGTGCATTATACCCCTTTTAGACCGGCTTTTAATTGCTTGAATTATTCATAATTAAAAAAATGGTGGAGATTAACGCGTAGACGTTTATACACTTTTCTTGTGTGGCGCAGCATAAATCATTGATCAGCGCGAATGTGTCACAAGATTACATAACAGATCTTTTGTTGATTTATTAGAGTTGCTGAAGTTCACCGCGAACGAGCATTCCCTCGATTAGATGTATATAGTCATGGTCGCTTTTAATTGACATAATTGTTCGGACTTATAAATTCAATTTCGACTAACTTCTTGTAACTAATAATAGGATATATTGTGTATTGCTTATGGCTTTGATCGCTATTACTATTAATAATTTATTATATTTATTTTATTAACTTAGACCTAGATGGCGGAAGCACACAGAGGACGTACTTTGAAAATTAAACTGTTCAAATAGAGAAATGGTACACATGGTTATATGATTAAATTAACTAAGGTATGAGACCGGAATGCGTACATGATCCTTTTATTTGTTATAGATATCAATCACAATGTTCGGGTACGACACTATGGGTTAAAATATATTAAAGTCAGATCCAGATAATTCTAATAATACCTTTTAGAGTATCTTCTAAGAAAAAGACTAAATAGGCTTTCAATTATATCAAAGACTAAGATATGTTTAATTCTTGAAAAATAGTAGGCTAATGATTTCTTAAGTTAGAAGATTACTAACGGGAAGATGATCTTTTAGCGAAAAAGAACTGTAATTTTCTTTAAATTGTTAGACTTATCAGGTTAATACTAAATATGAATTGGTTTGGAATTGGTTAAAAAAAAAAGTAATTTCTTTATAACTTAATGCTCTGCTGCATATTCCTAAACAAACTTAAAATAAGTAAGCCAAAACTATGAATAATCTTTCACAACAAAAACATTTTTTTTTTCACTATAACAACATACTTACTTATTTCATTATCACAAAGAAAAATTTAAGAGTCAAATTTAATTAAAAATAGACACGAATAGGCTCTAAACATTATATCAAGTTGTTTGATTCAATGATGTAGGAAAATATATCAATAATGAAACAACAAAGAAAAGCCCTATATAGGATACCTTATTTAAGGTTTCCAATGTCGAAATATAAATTACCAGCAACTTATAATATATGATTGCAAAATTAGATACTGCGAACCGGATACTTGTAAACTGAGACTGAATTTATCTTTGTAATATAATCTTCCTCTTTTAGAAATCTGCTAAGGACGATGTTTCATTTAATGTAAATCTTTTCATTCTCTTTTGTGAAAGATGGCCTGAGTTTCCTTTTTTTGGTTAAGTTGTTGTATCCTTTTTTTTTTTCACGTTGTTCCCGCCAATTTTAGTCTCAAGTTCTACGTTTCTTTTATAAGAGAAGAAATATTGAAGGTGGTATTAATATTTGCATAATTTGAGTGAACGCCATGTTAGTATGGAATGGATTTAAATATGAAGAAGAGGAATTGAGACGTGACTCGGTGTGGTGCTAGGTGTATAAGTGACGTAGCGGGAAATGGGGATGGGGAGTTGGGGTAAAGACAGTGAGAGGTGGGATTAAAAAAAATGGGGATATGGGGTATATAGGTAAGTTACTAAGATTAGAAAGATATTTTGTATTGTTTAGTTTTTTACTCTTTTATTTCTTTTCGTTAGTTTTTTTTTTCTTTTTTTTTGTTTAATAACTTTTACTTATTCATTTATATGAAGAAATTAGAAGTAAATACATAGTTTAAAATATTAGTTAGCTACTTTATACTTAAATACATAAGAAGAATTAAATATTTTACATTGTAGTTTAAATTATACTAAAAAAAATACTAAAGCTAACTTATTTATTATAATTCTAATTAAAGAAATCATATATTTTTTGTAAATTTATTTTCTCGTTACAAATAGAGAATACACACAACCACACACAACACACACACACACACACAAAAAAATTATACTAAATATAAATATAAACTATATATATATATATAATATATATATATATATATATAAGATTAGACCTAAAAGAAATATTTACACTAAAATAGTATAGGATTGTAGGTGTCGGTCAAAAATTAGGTGTCACAGATCATGCCCTTCTTTGCTTGGAAAGATGAAGAGTTTTTCAGGCAAAGAAAATGAACAAGTGACTGATTTTTGAACCTCACTATTATATTAAAAGAAAAATAAGATAAAAGGAAAAGATGCGACCGAGGCCTTTGTTTTAGGCAGCCTACATTCCACGTGTGTATAAAGGAATCATGTCAGTGTAGTTCGAAGTAGAAAAGAAAGTGATTGGAGTATACTTTAGATGAGAGTCGAGGAAAGTTCCGTCGAGGTTCCGATCCGCGGTTTTCTACTATTTACATCAAAATGAAAAGAAAGTTACATACTCTTGAAATCTAAAGTACAAATTCCTATCTAAATGCCATCGGAGTCTGTTCTTGACTTGCTTCTCCATTGACTTTTAGACTTGGAAGCACTTTTTCGGATTGTCTGCAACAAACAGACAGTAAGAAAAATATTCTCGCAAGGCACTATGTTTCGATCACAGATGATAGAAGATAGGATCTTGAGCTATGAGAGTGTCAGGATGTCTCTGCATGCATTAAGTCCAAAGCTGGATTGGATGGCTTTTGAGATCAAAACGTTCCATCTTTCTCTGGAAAGAACTGAAATTCTTTATTATTTTTCACATCCAAATCCGTGCTTTGCAGAAAAAACTACAACTCATAGAATAACAAACAAAACGAACAATTTTCTTGCCCCAGTTTGGCACTAGGAAAATTTTTGATGGTTATTTGAATAACACATTAAACTATCTTTGCTATTGCAGAATAAAGATTTGAAAAAGTAAATATAATTATATAAATAATTTTTAAAATAATAGGGAGTGTATACCCTTGTGTGAACAAGAAGGAAGGCAACCGGGATGTTGGTACCCTGGTTGGCAATTAAGATAAGACTCGTTGGCACTCTGAGATTCTACTAGGGTATGTTGTTACCCTTATGTAGGAAGAAGTAAGCACCAGGGGATGTAGTTACCCTGTGTTTGGCAACAAAATGCAGGCTTGTGGCACTCTGAATGCACTAGGGGATTATCGTACCTATGTTTGCAGAAATAATTGTCAACCAGGATGTAGTACCCTGTCGGTGTTGGCAACACAATGAGGCCTCGTGGCCACTCTGAAAAATGCACTAGGGGATGTCGTACCCTATGTTGGCAGAAAATAATGCAACCCAGGGATGTAGTACCCTGTGTTGGCAATCGTGGCACTCTTGAAATGTACTAGGGGAATGTCTGTACCCTATGTTTGCAATAAGAAGTGCAACCAGGGGATGTAGTACCCTGTGTTGGAAATAAAGATGAGGCTCATGGCACTCCGAAAATGCTACTTAGGGGATGTCGTACCCTATGTAGAAAATAATGCAACCAGGGATGTAGTACCCTTGTGTTGGCAATAAGAGAGGCCCGTTTGGCACTGCGAACGCTACTTAGGGGATGTCGTACCCTATGTAGAAAAAAAAATGCAACCAGGGGATTGTATTACCCTGTGTTGGCAATAAGAAGAGGCCCGTGGCACTCTGGAACGCTACTAGGGATGTCGTACCCTTGTAGAAATAATGCAACCAGGGGAGTTGTAGTACTCCTGTTGTTGCAATAAGAGAGGCCCGTTGGCACTTTCTGAAACGCTACTAGGGATGTCGTTACCTATGTAAAAATAAAAATTGCAAACCAGGGGATGTAGTACCTTGTTTTGGATCTCTCTCTTTTTTTGGATGTAGTACCCTGTGTTGGCAATAAGAAGAGGCCCGTGGCACTCTGAAACGCTACTAGGGGATGTCGTACCCTATGTAGAAAAATAAAAATGCAACCAGGGGATGTAGTACCTTGTGTTGGCAATAAAATGAGGCTCGTGGCACTCTGAAATGCTACTAGGGGATGTCGTACCCTATGTAGAAAATAATGCAACCAGGGGATGTAGTACCCTGTGTTGGCAATAAAATGAGGCTCGTGGCTCTCTGAAATGCTACTAGGGGATGTCGTACCCTATGTAGAAAATAAAAATGCAACAAGGGAATGTAGTACCCTGTATTGAAGATAGGGTGTTGATTCCCTATAATGAAACTAAAAATAACATGTTTACATGCATATTGGAAGGAAATCATGGATTTGAGAACTTCACTTGGTGGTGTTGGTCTTTCCACGAACTATTTCATAAAATTGTTCTGTTATTGTTCTGAACAAAGAAAGATTCATTAGTTTTTAAAATGGTGATCGATTTGTGGCCTTGATTATTTCAGTCCCTTGATCAGTTCATCTTCTTCAATGACTTCAACTTCGACTAGTTATTTCCTGAATACCAACTGCATTTCTGATTCTGGAGAACCTTTAGCTTTTCCAAACTTTTCCATGACGGTATTTAACCTTTTTCAACTTTATTTTGCCTTTGTGGGCATTTCACTTTTGACTTCTTTCAAAGTTTTTCATTTCAAAGCATCGGCCAATCATGGACAGTCGGGGTCGACTTGATGCATTTGTCGAGGCTGGGCTCCTTTTGAATATATCAGCTCGCTTCAAACGAGAACCCTGTAAATCGGTCTTGCCATCTTTTCTTTGCCTTATTTTTTGGAACAAAGTTAGACCGAAAGGGATTCAAAGAAAAAAAAACAAACAAACAATACAATAGAGAATGAGTTTAGAACAAGAGGTGTCCCTTTCAGGGAACAGAAATACGGACTTATATGGGAGTACATGCAGACTTCAATAAACATGAAATGCCTTTTGGATTGGATACCTGATCTGTATAAACCGTCCGATTCTCAAAAACTCATTACAAATTTTGACTTGAAACCGCGAAACCTTGCTCTTGATTGTGTTAATGACATGATTGTGTGAATCCTCTTTTCGATCAACAGTGCCATTTGTGGGTTTTCACTAGCTGATCTCTCTCATTTTTATTTTCTCTACTCATCATCGCCCTACAGTGCCAATGAGGGTTTTCACCAATAGGACTCTCTCATTTTATTTCTCTTATTTGGTTGCATCTGATCCAAGTAACAGTATCCTCCAATTCTTGAACATTCTCGTTGATTGATCGGAAGGACTTGAAAGGGATTTTGGGTAAAAAGAATTTGGACTGAATTACAACTTTGGAACCTTTCAGGCAAAACCATTGCCGAACATTATAATATCTGCCCCAGTTTCACTTTTTGGGGAATTTGGATTTTTATTTTGGTGTGACTGAACCTTAGAGAGAGGCTGCCTACGTATCCTTTTGGAATCAAGTCGAACGTAGTTCAGGAAACTTTGTTTTTGATATTCTTTTGTTTTTCTATTTGTTTCGTTTTCATTTTCGTTTTCTTTTGCTTTTTTTTTTGTTTTTTTTTGTTTTTTTTTATTCTTTTTCTTTCTTTTCTTTGTCATTTTTTAATAATAACTTTCAGATTCCAAAGAGGGTAATCAAAGAGAGGGAACCGGCTCAAAGGGTTTGCAAAAGGATTAATAGTGTTTGGGTAGCGAGAAAAAAAAAAGCCTCCGTCATGCCAATCAGAGAATGTTAAACCAAGTAATGAGACATAGTAACTTTTGACTACACCTTTATTGAGTGTTGTCTCGAGGACATTTCCTTTGATGTCTCCCAAATACAACGGACCTATGCAATACTCTTGTTACAATGTATGGACCTTTGCAATTTGGAGCAAATTTTTCCTTAGCTTCTTCATGGTGCGGGAGAATATGTCTCTGGACGAGTTGTCCCACTTCAAATTTCTTGGGACGTACTTTTTGTTGTAAAAATGGGCCATTCTTTGTTGTACAACTGCCCATGGTAGCCTCCAGCCAATCACTTTCCTTCAATCAAAGACAATATTTCAATCGGATCTTGACTCAATCTTTATCAGCGATCTCGGCTTCAAGAATGATCCGAAGAGAGGGAATCTATTTTTTGGTTCAATTCTTTGTTTATTTTCTTACAAGCCTTATCTTCAACACATTATGCTTCTTGGTTCATTATTTCGAAATCTGACAGCGTTTTAGGATCTAGGCATGAAGTCCGCAAGCATGTCATGTTATTAAAATCTGCATTTACAGAACTGAAAAGAGAATAAGAAAGGTGACAAGATTAAGAAAAGAGACATTCGTGGATGATGAAATATTGATTTCATTTATTTGAAAATTTCAAAAAAAATAGAAAGGTTTACATCAGAATGTAAGACAGTAAAGTAAAAACATTCGGATGACACACTGAAATAACTCGAAAGGCAGAAAAGATAGCAAGACCGGCTACTGAGACTCCCGTCTAATAGGGAAAGTTTCTGGTTTGGCGCCCGTTTTTTGGTTTCTCTTCTGCCGCTGCAATGGCTACTATGGCTTTCAATGCTGGATCAAATTCCCCATAAACAAATCATCCTGAGCAAGTCATGTCCTATTGTTCAAATCTAGTAAAGTCAACCCCACATGTGCCTTTAATATTTTTGTTTTTCACCGTCAACTTGCCTTTTTGTGACCTTGAATCAACAACAGTGGTGCTTGTTCCATTTGTTGAGAAGATGCTTTTACTTCCGAGGGATCTTGGATTGTTTGCGTGACTCGCTATTGCAAACCAACAAACCGACCACCTTTAATTAGCTTTTATTTCAAAACAACAAGTACGTTAGAATAAATAGTCTCTCTTCTTTTTTTATTTTTCTTTTTTTTTTACCACTTTATTCTCTCTTTTTTTTTTAACTTTTTTTTTTCTTTTCAAAATGATTCGATCGAACCTGATGTGGGTTGCCTACGTATCATGTGGAGACATGAATCAGATCTTGCGTAGTTCGGGGAGATCAGGAATAAAGCAAATAAACTAACTCTTTTTTTTTGAGGATATTTTCTAAAGAAAAACTTCTAAAGAATAAAGAAAATATATTTTTGGTTATTAAAATTTTTTTTTTTTTGGGAACTTTCGAAAGAAAAACTCTTGAAGAAGAACGAAAAATATTTTTGGATTTTGAGAAGAATTTAAAAGAAAATATTTTTGGACTTTTTTTTTTAAAGTGGGGGCCGGACCCGATTAAGGTTGCCTACGTATCTCACATTCGGTGAGAATCAGACCTGCGTAGTTCGTAAATGTTTCAGGAATAGGATGACACTTTTTTGAAAAATTTGGGCTTATTTTGTAATAATCTTTTTGGGGTAAATACTGAGATCTTTCAAAAAACCAGGTAAAAATTTCCTCCCTTCTGGTTTTCCCTCAATTTTTTATATTTTTTATTTTATTT
>NW_017678419.1:0-19204 GCF_001879085.1 Nicotiana attenuata
AAACAAAAGAGAAAAAGAGAGTGCCAAACTAAAAGTGCGGCAAAAACGAGATGAAAAATCAAGAGTGATTAAAGAGAGGCAAAAAGAGGTACATACGGAAAGGGTTAGTTAAGGCCGGGATGAAACATGCAACTGTGCAAACACACGGTAGAAGCGTTTAACTGTTAGGTGCATTGCATCCCAACGTGCGATTTCCTATATGTTAAATGTCTCAAAACTAACAAGGTTGTTTGCGTGAGGAAATTAGCCAGGTTTTGTTCAGGTGGTTGGTTTTGTTGGTATGCGGTGATGAATGCGCAACCTTGCACGTGGCCACAACATTATACACAAAATCGAGCTCTACCTCCCAGAAATGCCCTTCCTTACCAAGCTCCATACAATCGCCAATCAAATGTTCCTCAGTACAATCCTCGCCCAAGAGAGCCTTTCAAAAGGAATCAGTTTACCCCTATTGGTGAATCATACTCGGGTTTGTTCCAAAAGCTAGTCAGGCGAGTTCTTCTGCAGCCAGTGGCCCCAAACCGGCCAAACCCCGAGTCCCCTCGCGCCGAGCTGATGCTAGATGTGAATACAACTCTGGAGCGGTGGGCACAATACAGAGGACTGTTGGACCCTCAAAGGGGCAGTTGAAGATTTGATTGAAGCTGGAAGAATCATTTTTCGGGACGAAGAGGCCCCTAACATGATGAACAATCCTTTGCCTACTCACACCAATGGGCCAGTAGTCGGAATGACTTGTGAAGATAAGAAATTTGATTCGGCACTGAAGGCCATTGCATCCATTGCCGAGACAGAAGAAACAAAAAACGGTTACCAAGCGTGAATGTTCCCTATCAGACGAGATTCTCAGTAGCCAGTCTTGCTATCCTTTCCGCATCTGGATTATCTCAGGGTGTGAACCGGATGTTTTACTCTATTGTCTTACTTCCGATGTAAACCCTTCTCTCTTCAAAAATCAAAAAATAAATAAATCAAAAAAAAAAATCAAAAATCAAATGAAATTAATATTTCATTGTCCAGGAATGTCTCTTTTCTTAATCTTGTCGTTTTTCTTATTCTCTTTTCAGTTCTGTTAAATGCAGATTTCAATAATATGACATGCTTGCGGACTTCATGCCCAGATCCTAAGACGCTGTCAGACTTTGAAATAATGAGTCAAGAGCCAGAATGCAAAGAAGATAAGTCTAAGGAAATAAAACAAAGAGTTGGAACAGCTGAAGGAAAATTGGCTCCAATTTGGAAAGGTCCATACATTGCGACAAGAGTACTACCAAAAGAGCACGTTGTACTTGGGATACATCGAAGGAAATGTCCCGGAAACAAATGGCAAAGCAAATGCAGTCAAAAGGTACTATGTTTGATCCTCTATATAACATAAATGTTCTCAGGTTGGGATGAAGAAGGCTTTCTTTCTGACTATCCAAACACTTAACCCTTTTCCAAACCAGTTTGAGCCGGCTACTCTTCTTTGATTACCCTCTTTAGAACTTGAAAGTGTTATGAAAAAAAAAAAGAAATGAAAAATGAAAAAAAAAGAAAAAAAGAAATGAAAAATGAAGAGAAATGGAAAAGGAAAGGAAAAAGAAAAATAAAAAAAAAGAAAAACAAAAGAAAATAAAAAAACAAAATGTTTCCCCTGAACTACGTTTGACTTGATTCCGAAAGGATACGTAGGTAGCCTCTCTCTGGGGTTCAGTCACACCAAAACAAAAATCCAAAGTCCCTCAAAAAGTGAAACTGGGGCAGATGTTATAATGGTTCGGCGATGATCTCGCCCAAAAAGGTTCCAAAGTTGTAACTCAATCCAAATTCTTTTACCCCAAAACCTTGTTCAAGTCCTTCTGATCAATTGGCAAAGAGGTTCGAAATGGGAAGATAGAGTTACTTGGATCTGATACAATAAAATGAGAGAAATAAAATGAGAGAGTCTTATTGGTGAAAACCCACACGGGTACCGTAAGGCGATGGTGAGCAAAGAAATCAAAATGAGAGAGTCTTGTTAGTGAAAACTCGCAAAGAGCACTATAAGACGATGGTAAGTAGAGAAATGAGAGAGGTCAGCTCGTGAAAACTCGCAAAGGGCGCCCCTGATTGAAAAGAGGATCCTCACAGCCATCGGCGCCGACAAAGTCCTGGCAAGGTTTCTCGAATTTTGAAGCAAAAGTGGTGATGAATTTCTGAGAGTCGGACGGTTTACACAGATCAGGCATCCAGTCCAAAAGGCATGTCATGTTCATTGAAGTCCGCATGTACTCAGATAAGTCCTTCTTTCCTTTCCTCGAAAGGGACACTTCTTGTTTTAAACTCATTCTCCATTTCATTGTTTGTTTTCTTTGAATCCCTTTCGGTCTAACACTGTTCCGAAACTAAGACAAAGAAAGGATGGCAAGACTGATTTACAGGGTTCTCATTTGGCGCGAGCTAATGTGCAGAAAGGCACCCAGCCTCGTCACGGGCATCAAGTTGACCCCGACTAGCCATGGCAACCGATGCCTCAAAATTAAAACTCTTGGAAGGAGAAAATCAAATTGAAGCGCCTATAAAGGCAATTGAAGTTGAAAAAGGTTGAGTCCCACGTGGCTAACCGCCTCGGTAA
This sequence comes from Nicotiana attenuata, assembly GCF_001879085.1. Lineage (NCBI taxonomy): Eukaryota > Viridiplantae > Streptophyta > Magnoliopsida > Solanales > Solanaceae > Nicotiana > Nicotiana attenuata. The sequence goes on from NW_017678419.1 coordinate 2,597, forward strand.
AAGTTGAAGAAGCCAAGGTACCCCAAATGCTCTGAAATTAAAGTTGGAAGAAAGAAGCGAGAAATGGAAGTCCTACAAAGGCGAAATAAAGTTGGAAGAGGTTAAGTCCCATGCGACTAGCCGTTGCAGCAAAGTTTGAAGAGCCAAAAGTTCCCCAATATTCCGAAGAAAAAAAAATGAAAAATAAAACAAAAAGAAAAAGGAAAAAGAAAAGGAAGTCAGAAAGGAAAGGCCTACGAAGGCAAAATAAAGTTCAAATGGTTGAGTTCCACCGACCAATCATCATGATAAAGTCTGGAAAATCAGGAGTTTTCTCCAGAGACAGAAATGCAATCGGTGTTCAGGAAGCAACCAGTTGCAGTTGAAAGGGCCGAAATCAAGTGATCAAAACAATCAAGGCCACAAAACCAACCACCGTCTTAAACTAACAATTGTTCTTTGTTTGAAAGTGAAGTGTTTCCTAAAGGTTCTGTAGCATCCCGAGGATAGATACAGACGTCTACGTACCGATCCGCGAGACCCTACTAAACCGGCTCATGTCTCGCGAGGCCTAGTAGCCTAGGCTCTGATACCAACTTGTCACGACCCCAAATCCGGTCGTGATGGTGCCAAACAAAATTGCTAGGCAAGCCTGACCAGAGTCGTTCCCAAATCAACCGTAAACCTCAAAACCGACAATCTAAAGAGATTATAATAGTCTTAGAATAATAATCCAATATTTAAGGAAGAATAATACTGAGAAAGATACGAAGTCTGATAAAAACACTCCCAAAAGATCTGGGGTCACGAGTCTAGAGCCTCTAAAACAATCTGAATAACAATGTCCGAACGAAAATACTCAAGTCTGGAAATGTATATATATAAATAAAACTGAAATAGGAAGAGTAGTCAGGTCCTGCGAACGTCAAGCAACTACCTCAACAACTCTGATAAGCTCTGGAAAACAAAGACTGCTCAGCTAAGCCTCCGGTGTACCTGAATCTGCACACAAGGTGCAGGGAGTAGGGGTGAGTACTACCGACTCAGTGAGTAATAAGCATATAAAAATGTCTGAAGATAAGAAATCCACAAANACCTTAGGGCTCGGAAGTTTATTGCTAAAGGCTGTATATACCATCTGGTTCGTGTCAGGGATATAGATAAGGAGCCAGCGACTCTTCAGTCGGTTCTTATTGCGAATGAATTCCCGACGGTATTCCCTAACGAGCTTCCAAGAATTCCCCCCTAAAGGGAAATCGATTTCGCTATAGATTTGCTTCCTGATACACAGCCTATATCCATTCCTCCCTACAGAATGGCTCCTGCAGAGCTAAGGGAATTGAAGGAACAACTGAAGGACTTGCTCGATAAAGGCATTATTAGGCCAATTGTACATCCCCATGGGGTGCTCCAGTGCTCTTTGTTCGAAAGAAAGATGGCTCCTTGCGGATGTGTATTGACTACAGGCAACTAAATAAAGTCACTATCAAGAATAAGTATCCTTTTCCACGGATTGATGACTTGTTCGGCCAGTTACAAGGTGCCAAATGCTTTTCGAAGATCGACTTGCAATTCGGTTATCATCACCTACGAGTCAGGGATATTGATATCCCAAAAACAACATTTAGGACGAGGTATGGCCATTTTGAATTCCTTGTCATGTCTTTCAGGCTTACAAATACCCCAGCAGCCTTTATGGATCTTATGAACCGGGTATTCAAACCATTCTTGGATGAATTTGTGATTGTGTTTATTGACAACATCCTTATATATTCACGATCGGAAGCCGAGCATGCGGACCACTTGCGAGCTGTATTGCAGACTCTCCATGACTACAGGTTATATGCTAAATTCTCTAAATGTGAATTTTGGCTAACTTCTATAGCTTTTCTTGGTCATGTTATTACCGGAGATGGTATCAAGGTTGATGGCCAAAAGATTGAAGCTGTGATGACTTGGCCGAGGCCCTTGAATCCGACAGAGGTTCGTAGCTTTTTAGGCTTGGAAGGGTATTACCGAAGGTTTGTGGAGGGATTTTCCTCTATCTCTGCACCATTGACAAAACTGACACATAAGGGAGCTAAGTTTCAGTAGACTGAGGCATGTGAACAATGTTTTCAGGAGCTAAAGAAAAGGCTTACGACGGCACCTGTCTTGACTTTTCCGGATGGCACCGAGGGTTATGTTGAATATTGTGATGCCTCAAGAATTGTCCTAGGTTGTGTTCTTATGCAGCATGGTAAGGTTATCACGTACGCCTCCAAACAGTTGCGGAAACATGAACAGAACTATCCTACGCACGATCTTGAGTTAGCCGCAGTTGTCTTTGCCCTAAAGATTTGGCGGCATTATCTATATGGGGTTCATATTGATGTTTTCACCGACCACCAGAGCCTTCAGTATTTATTTAAACAGAGAGAGCTGAACCTACGACAAAGAAGATGGCTAGAATTACTAAAGGACTATGATGTTGATATTTTTTATCATCCCGGCAAAGCTAATATTGTTGTTGATGCCCTTAGCCGGAAGTCCATGGGCAGTCTAAGCCATGTTGAAGTTAATAAGGTCAAGATGACCAAATATCTATGCCAGCTAGCTAGTTTGCAGGTGCGTTTGGTAGATGCAGAGGGTGGAGGCATTCTCGTTCAGAATACGGCAAAATCTTCTTTTGTTACTGAAGTGAAAGAGCGACAACACGAGGATCCTGAGCTTATAAAACTGAGGGAAAGTATTCCACAGCAGCGACAACCTTTATTTGAGCTAACTTGAGATGGAGTCCTTAGATACCAGGGCCGCTTATGTGTACCGACAGTCGGAGAGCTCCGCGCCAAGATTCTTTTGGAGGCCCATTATTCTAGATATGTAGTTCACCCCGAAGCGACAAAGATGTATCGGGACCTTCGACAGATCTATTGGTGGAATGGAATGAAAAAGATATCGCGGAGATGGTAGCCCAATGTCCCAACTGCCAGCAAGTTAAAGCCGAACATCAGAGGCCCGGAGGCCTAACTTAGTATATTGAACTTCCATTATGCAAATGGGACATGATAAATATGGACTTCATCACTGGTTTGACTCGCACTCCACGGAGGTATGATTCTATTTGGGTAATTGTTGATAGGCTTACAAAATCTGCTCATTTCCTGCCAGTCAGGACGACATATTCAGCCGAGGATTATGCCAAGCTTTACATTCGAGAGATTGTTCACCTTCACGGAGTGCCATTATCTATTATCTCTGATCGAGGGGCTCAATTTACAGCACATTTTCGAAAATCTTTTCAGAAGGGTCTAGGCACGCAGGTAAATCTTAGCACCGCTTTTTATCCGCAAACTGATGGATAGGAAGAGTGTACTATTCAGACAGTTTAGGATATGTTACGTGCCTGCGTGCTAGATTTTAAAGGAAGTTGGGATGATCATCTACCTCTTATTGAGTTCGCTTATAATAACAATTTCCAAGCTAGTATTCAGATGGCTCCTTACGAAGCACTATACGGGCGGAAGTGTAGGTCGCCGATCGATTGGTTCGAGGTCGGTGAAGCAGAGTTGCTAGGTCCTAATTTAGTCCAGCAAGCAATGGAAAAGGTAAAACTTATTAGAGACCGGCTGCGTACAGCACAAAGTCGGCAGAAGTCTTATGCAGATGTTCGACGACGAGACTTAGAGTTTGATGTAGAAGATTGGGTTTTCCTGAAAGTATCGCCTATGAAGGGCGTCATGCGATTTGGAAAGAAGAGGAAGCTCATCCCCAGGTATGTTGGACCGTATAAGATTATTCGGAGGATTGGTAGGATGGCGTACGAGCTTGATTTGCCTTTAGAATTGGAAGCAGTCGATCCTGTGTTTCATGTATCTATGTTGCGGAAGTGCATTGGAGATCCTTTATGCATGGACTTCGAGCTATAATCGGAGGTAAGGGACCTATTTGCCCGAAAGACTATATATATTGTACAGATGGCCACAGGTTGGCAATATGATACCGGTTAGCTACCAGGAGAGACCGCCATTGCTAGCATTTGGTTGGGTATGTCATGCATTTGCATCAATATATATGTATTCATGACATACGATTACACGAGCATACCATGCATATTTGATTACTATGAGGTCGGATGTCGGCCATGGAGGCTATCAGAGTTTTAGTGTCAGGTGGTATCTCTATTACTTTTTTTTTACATCTATGTATGATTCTACTTTCTGCCTTACATACCAGTACATTTTTATTCGTACTAATGTCCCGTTGCCTGGGGACACTGCATTTTTGTTTCGTGCGTGCAGGTCCAGGTAGGGACTCTAATCGACCCCTCCGTTAGGATTTCGGGGTTCAGCTGTGAGTTGGTAAGCTCCACCTCTTCCTAGAGATTTCATAGGATGGTTACTTTTGTTGTACAGTTTGGGTATAGTCGGGGCCTTGTCCCGACAGTGCTTATGACACTCTTAGAGGCTATTGTGGATACAGTATTCTGGGTTTCTTTTTGCAGCTTCTAGTCTCCAGCCCATAGGCTTGGCATGTATATATATATGTGTGTAGGCATGTATGTCTCCAGTCGCAGCCTCGTCGTCCAGCTAGTACTTTATTATTTTGGCTCGTCTACCTTTGTTTATATGGCTTATTGTTATTCAGGTCATGACTTTAACGGTCCAGGCTTAGTATTTTAGATGTTGTGCTGCCCGATCTGTTGGCCCCCCAGTTTAGTTAGCTAGTATGTTTAGTGGCTAACTCGATCGAATACAGTATCGAGTGTCAGTCGTGCCTCCCCTAGTTTGGGGCGTGACATTGGCTATTTGATAGTTGTTATTCTTGGACATTGATGTGGTAAAGCGCATGGATATATACACTCTCCTTTAGGCACGTGAAAGTGAAGAAAAATTTTAAAACCAACTTTCATATGTAATACTTTTCAATCATTAATTGTTACGACCCGGACTTCCCACCCTCGGGAGTCGTGATGGTGCCTACTAGTGAAAGCTAGGCAAGCCAATTATTTTACTCTTTTCATTTTTAATCTATTAACAATTATAATTTAACATTTATAAACAGCGGAAATTAATATAGCGGAAGAATGAAAATTTAACAATTAAGCTAATAACAATACGAATCCATAACATAAACTACCCAGAACTGGTGTCACAATCTCACGGACTATCTAAGAAAACTACAAATAAAGTCTAAACAAGAAAGTACATGTCAGTCTCTGAAATAGTAAAGAACAGATGAAAACTAGATAGTGAGGGGACGCTGCGGATGTCTGCAGGACTACCTCGGGTCTCCTGAGGGACTGAAGGCAGGAACCCCAAGCTAAGGTCCGTATGCTCCAGTACCGGGATCTGCATAAAAGAGTGCAGAGTGTAGTATCAGCACAACCGATCCCATGTGCTGGTAAGTGTCAAGCCTAACCTCGGCGAAGTAGTGACGAGGCTAGGACACAACAACCAATAACCTGCAGCTAAACAGTATCTAACAGAATAACAGTAATAAAAGTAATTCAGAAGTAACGGGGAAAGGGTAACATGCTATGTGGAAGAATACCAACATAATGAATCACAGTAGTAGTGGATAAGACAATCAAGGTACTTGAACCAAAGCAGCAAGAAGTCAAAATAAACAGGCAATAAGTGCACGACATCACCCTTCGTACTTTTACTCTCAATCCTCACCAATGCAATCAAATAATGAAAATGTGCACGGCATCACCCTTCGTGCTTTATCTCTCTTCCCCACCATATAAGTATTAGAAATGTGCACAGCATCACCCTTCGTGCTTTATCTCTCTTCCTCACCATATACTGTACACGACATCACCCTTCGTGCTTTATCCCTCTTTCCTCACCAAATGCATAAATATGAATGTGCACTACATCACCTTTCGTGCTTTTTCACTCTTTCCTCACTCAAACAATAGCAATAACAATATCCCTGCAAGGGAATCAACAACAAGAATAAACACATCCCGGCAAGGGAATCTGCTATAACCAAACTTGTACCAACACTTAACTTCACAATCAAAACCTCAACTGGAGCTAATGCTCAACAATACAAATACCACAAATTAGTCATAGGTCTTACTCAACAAGGAGAGTCAACAATTTAGGCAATTCTAGTACTTATTAAGAAATACAACAATTACAATTTAAGACTCACGGGCATGCTTGACACCGACGTATAGATACTCGTCACCATACCTATACGTCGTAAACTACACTAGCACATAGCAAATAAGGAACAATACCTACTTCCTCAAGCTAAGGTTAGACCAAATACTTACCTCGAACTTCCACGGCCAACTCAAGCCTCAAACACCTCTTTTCCTTTAAAATTCGCCTCCAAATTACTTGTATCTAGTCCAAATTAATTTAACAACATCAATAAATACTAAAGAATTCATACCCAATGCTTAATTATAGGTTTTCTATCATTTTCCCTAAAAAGTCAAAAAATGACCCCGGGCCCGCTTGTCAAAACTCGAGTTTTGGACCAAAACCCGCCACCCATTCACCCACGAGCCCAAATATGCAATTAGTTTCGAAATCCGACCCCAAAACGAGGTCTAAATTCCAATTATTCAAAAAGTCCTAACTCTACCCAAATTCCTAATTTCTACCATAAAAATCCTAGATTTTTGGATGAAGATTGATGAAATGCAATGGGAAATCAAAAGAAAAAGGTTTAGAATCATATACCAACGCTTTAGGGAAGAACTCGACTCTTGAAAATCGCCTCAATGCTCTCTAGTTTTGAAAATATGAAGTAAAGGGGTTCTACCCATTTTTGCTACTGTTTTAAAAATGACTAGGCAGGCCTTCATCGCATCCCCGATGGGCATGTCGCGTTCGCGATGGGTCAGGCCCAGATGGCCATCGCGTTCGCGTTCAGAGGCTCGCGTTTGTGGAGCTTCAGCTCCTCAAGCCTTCGCGTTCACGGTCAGGTGGCCGCGTTCGCATAGAACAAATTGAAATCCCTCCCCCGGGCCACTAACCCTACGCGTTCGCGAGAGCCTGAACGCGTTCGCGAAGGGTAAATACCCCCACAGCTTCGCATTCGCGTCCTAAGCTCTGCGTTCACGAAGAACAAACTGGCACCTGAAGAAACTTGCCTTACGCGTTCGCGAGCGCAGAAAAGTGAACGTGATGAACAAAATCTCTGTACACCTGAGACAGCAAAACCTGCAACTTTTCTAAGTGTAAAAACATTATCGAAACCCATCTGAAACTCACCCGAGCCCACGGGGCTCCAAACCAAACATGCATACTAACACAAAAACATCGCATAGACTTACTCGTGCGATCAAATCGCCAAATTAACACCTGGTCACGCTCAACTAAGTCTCACAAAAGACTATACGGGCGTTGCAAATATAATCTGAGTATTATTGCCCAGAGTCGAACCACAGGGAATTAACCTATCAATCACAACTGTCAGATTTACTAAATTCACACAATCTGTTTTCCCAAACTTTTTGATTCACAATGGTTTATTTTCTAACAACTAAGATTGAAAGTAATTAACAACTGAAAATTAACTAAACTTGATGTGTAAACAGTAGAAATAAAGTCTAAGGCAATGGTTTCCCCCGTTGGTACTTTCCTTGGTTGTATATGTCCTATAACTATGATTTAGCTATCTCTAACAATCATGAACTCTCCATCTATCATAATTCTTTATCAAGTAATTATAATAATCTACTAGACGCACTTTCTCAAGCTACGCTAGCTACTTGCACAATACGGTTCACTTAGATTGCACCAGGGGTTTCGTTATCTCTAATCCAACCCCTAAACCCTCGGTTATGACTCTCGTCTATACTCCGGGAGTGATGTTGTTCATACAATCACCTAAATATGCACTCTCTCTCAAGAAGATACATAATAAATAGGAACGAATAATTGAGGGCCCTTTCAACTAATCCACAATCAAAACATAGATGAACAATTAGAGATTAACAACCAAATCTAATTATATTGATAAAACAACCAAGTTATTCCCAACGGGTTCCACCAAAACCTTAGATTAAGGTTTTTAGCTATTCATGACAATGGGTAAATCAAATACTAAAAGATTCATAATCATAAATTGCAAGAAAATAAAGAAGAATAGAAATAATGATGTTTTGGGTGATCTCTCACACTTGTTTTTCTTGCCAAAGTACTCTCTAATAATGTTACATGCCTCCTTTGGGCGAGTTCTAGTGTTTAAATAGGGTTTTGGGCTAAGAATTCCGGAATTTGCACTTCAGTCCTTAAGTTCCCGTCGCCTGCCGCGGTCCTACCGCGCCCACGCTGGGACCGCGGCCAAATGGCCTCTCTGAATCTCCTCTGACAGCTCACCGCGGTCCTACCGCGCCCACGCTGGGACCGCGGCAGTTCACCTCCAGGCCTCGTTTGTGTATTTCAAATGGTTCACTCGGCGACTTTGATGCGATTGGCTTCTTTTTCTTCCATAAATGATACAAAACCACTCCATAGCCTTCTCTAATGTATGTAACCTGAAAAACATGAAAATCACTAATAGAGCATTTTGCTATCACTTTTACAATAAAACTCTACAAGAAAGTGGTTCTTTTGAGGCTTAATCATAGTTCAATTCACCTATTATCAACACTGCACACTTAAAGCTTTGCTCGTCCTCGAGCAATTTAAACCACACTTCTATGCCTAATCGCTCAACGACTTACCCAATTTATGTCACACCCGCCATTATGAAAGAACAACCTAAGCAGTGCAACTGTCACACCTCAGATGCAGACTCTAATTCCATGCCACACACATGCTCACTCTAGTTACTCTACAGAGGTGAAAACTTGTTGTTTCTTCCTGAGTCACATGCCCTCACATCAATAAATTGAGAGAAGTTCCACACATATAGAATCAAGCACAACGAACTTTAGATAGAAAGAATTCACTCACTCTCAGCAAAGAATATTCATATGCCACACAGATACACCATAAGCTTGCCCTTAGTGTAATACTCTACTAATCGAGTTGTTTTAGTCTACGATCAAGAGGTCTTTATTTGGTTGTAATGTAGGCTAAGGGACGGTTAGGATATATTTGGATATAGTGACTAACCTCCCTAAGCACCTTTAATACATTCATCCTTTATTCCTATTTCCATGTTCAGCCCAGTCATCCTTCCACACTTGTTTCATAAGCTACCCCCGCTTTTCTAGGTGCAATTGGCTTTTCTTGCCATTCACTACTTCAGGACCACCTATTTGCAAGGTCCTTCTTCTATATTTCAATATATACATATGTTTTTTTTACTACTATTGCACCATTCAAGTATTTTCCTGACCCCACACTTTGACTTTTACATGAGCTTTACAATTCAAGTGCTTCTAGGAGGCAAAGGGTCAAACAGTCAAGCTATTCAACACATGGATGTAGGTTATTACAAGGTTATCAAAGAAACAAGCTTTAGGCTCAAAGGGGTTAATATGGTGATATGTACAGGTGGATTCATAATTAGACCGGCTACAGAAAGAACTGCCTCAATCATCTCTAAGACCAAACAACTTCTATTTCGCTTTGCAAACACACTGGGCAAGTTCTAGGTATCGCATGCAAGCACAGAATACAGGTATTTCCTCACACACACTTGGCATGAAACTCATTCCGAATTAGTTTGTCAACACACTCACATGAGTGTTCAAGCAAGACAAGGTGTGCACAATTAAGACATAATTTACGAGTCTACAAACGAGCCTAGACGTCGCACTCTCAAGTTCGTTTAGTTGTTAGCAGGTGTATACATCAAAAGGGTAGATTCCTGCCCTTACCCCTACTAATCTAAGAGAGTCTTCAGAGTCCTAAAAAAAATCTACCTAACCCGGTTCAAGAAAAGAAGCCCTTGGAAAAGAACTGTGGTCAAAAGAAAAACCAAGGGGGAATTACTACATTACCTAAAAAAGAGAAAAGAAAATAAAATAAATAAAATCAAAAAAAAAAATATCTACATGGACTACTTCCCTCAAGAGTACTGTCCAAGTGGTCCGTCCTCAGGAAGAGTCCTTTACCTCTTAATAACCGACTTTGACCCTCAAGAGACCCGTCGACAAGTGTCCGTCGTTGGGCCAAGTCAGTTATACAATTACAACATGTTTAATATGTACAATACAACACATCACAACAACCAAGTCAGTTATACAATTACAACATGTTTAATATGTACAATACAACACATTAGAACAACAAGTCTCCCACCCCACACTTATAATCATGGCATGTCCCCATGTCATACAAAAATAAAGAGCAGTAGGGTAAGAAGACTTCCCTGAGTATCACCCGGAGTCGGAGACCGTGCTGGGGTCCACATGACAAGCTCGTCCCAATACACGGAACCATGCCATTATGCGGTTCTCAGACCTGGCATGGCGCTGAGACATAGCATCCATCCTCACATGCAGGCCATCCACCGATGTACGAAGGTCCACGAGCTCCTCCTCTACTGAACGTAGCATAGGCCGGGTGGATTGTGATCTAGAGATTCCGGCTCCAGTGTGGGGACGCCGGGAAGATCCAGCTCTGTCATATGACCTCCTGGAGGGTGCCATTGGTGCTGGGGCTTCCTCCTTATCATCAATATCTATGGTCGCGGGTGCATCTCTGCCCACGTTGATCCTAGAAGTTCTGAAGGGTATCATTGAGGGCAATGTGCCATCAGTAGGCAGAGTGGGAACGCCCTTGAGCAGACACAATCTAGTCACCAATGAGGGAAAATAAAACCCCTTAAACTGCAGCGAGGATCGGAGGATCATTTCATCACCAATGAGCCGCGCCGCATCAAAGTCACGCTTTGTGACAAAGCACCATACCGGTAGAGCCCTTAGGTGGTTGACATCGGTAGAGTTGCTCGTGGGCAGGAAACGACTGCAAATGATATTGAACCAGCACTTGGCCTCGTGAGTGAAGGACTTGGAGTGGAGGGTGATGTTTTCATGTATCCAAGTCGGTTAGTAATTCTGGCATATTGCTTCAATTAAGGTATCCCAATTAACCCCATGAGCATCGTGGTAATGATCAACATCACCTCTGAATTGGGGCAACTGCAAAACCTGCCGAATCTTAAGAATGGAAGCATCCACCACCTTGCCACGCACAATTACCTCCCGGCTAAAATGCTCCGGGCAATTTGCATAGAATTCCCTAACGAGCATTGGATTCACTGTTTCGGGCTCCTCAAACAAAAATTCCATCTCCCTCCGCCGTATCTCTTCATACATGGCTGGGCTTTCCATGCGGAGGGCAGCCCTATCCACAGCAATCTCTGGGACGAAGGTCTTTGTGGCTTTCGCATGGAATGCATCCTCAGCCCCCGGAGACTGGAACCTAGTTTCATCATATGTGGGCCCCTGTGAAGTACTAGCCGAACCTTTGTGCCTCTTTCGTGCCATAATACCTGCAACAAGACAGGGCAACTATCAAATACATCCTAAACTGGGCCATGCGAATGGTTACTCAGACTTCGCCACTTGCTGGCACTAAACAGTTATCATTGGCCAACAATGCCAAAATACCCTATTGCTAAGTGGCCCCAATAGGACCACCCTTACTACGATTACTGCACACCCCCATCAACATGTCAAATTTTCCCATAATACCACACGCAACCTTTCATCAGTGAACTATGTCAACCACCACCACCACAATCAATTACGATGAGCACAAAGTGCTCCAAAATTTACAACACATCCTAAATTTTCGGCCATATAGGCCCACCCACCAAACTTTGCCCTAAAAATTATTGTTAGGTCTCCAAAAACACTACAAATCCCTCCCCACAAGTTAATCACCATGAAACCCAACATCAAGCATCAACCATAGCTAAAAGAATCAAATAAAAAAAGAAAATAAAGAAAAAGATACAATTTATACATTACAACAAAATCTAGGGTTAATAAACTAATTTACACTAACTATTTGAAGAAAAGAGAAGAGAATAGAATAAAGCTTACCTTGTAGATGAGATGAGAGGGTTGAAGAAGAAGAAATTTGGTGAAGAATGGGGGTTAGGGCTTTGGGAGGAAGAAGATGAACGGGGAAAAGATGAGGGAATTGAGAGAATAGGGGAGTTGGTCGTGTGGTTGGAGTGGGTAATGAGGGGTGGGGAAAGGTTAATGAAGGAGGGGGGTGGGGATAAAAGAAAGAGAAAAAAATTGAAAAAATTCAAAAAACTTACCTGAACTGGGCCCGTCTCTGGGCTACCACGGTCCTACCGCGGTCACGCTGGGACCGCCGTAGACCAGGTTCAGAGAGGTGGTTTGACCGCGGTCCTACCGCGGCCACGCTTGGACAGCGGTGGGAAAACTTCAAAGGGCTTGTTTGAACGCGGTTCGGCCGCGGTTACGCCGGGATCGCGGTAAAGGCGTTTTTTTGGTACTCTTTTATATATATATATATATATATATATATATATATATATATATATATATATATACACACACACANCATCTAAGCATCCACCATGGCTAAAATAATCAAAATAAAAAAAAGAAAACAAAGAAAAAGATACAATTTATACATTACAACAAATTCTAACGTTACGAAAACTAATTTACACTAACTATTTGAAGAAAAGAGAAGAGAAGAGAATAAAGCTTACCTTGTAGATGAGATGAGAGAGTGGAAGAAGAAGAAATTTGGTGAAGAATGGGGGTTAGGGCTTTAGGAGGAAGAAGATGAAAGGGGAAAAGATGAGGGAATTGAGAGAATAGGGGGAGTTGGTCGTGGGGGAAAGTGGGGAATAAGGGGGGTTAGGGTTATTAGGAAAAAAAAGGGGGGGGGGGGAAAAGAAAAGAAAAAGGAAAACAAAATAAAAAAAAAATTTTACTTACCTGACTGGGCCCATCGCTGGGCTACCGCGGTCCTACCACGGTCATGCTGGGACCGCGGTAGACCAAGTTCAGAGAGCACGTTTGACCGCGGTGGAAAAAGTTCAAAGAGCACGTTTGACCGCGGTCACGCTTGGACCGCGGTGGAAAAAGTTCAGAGAGGGTGTTTGACCGCGGTCCGGCCGCGGTTACGCCGGGACCGTGGTCGAGGCGTTTTTCTGGTATTTTTTTTTTATATATATACAGTTATACATTACACTTACAACAAATTCGTGGGTTGCCTCCCACACAGCGCCTGATTTAACGTCGCGGCACGACGCAAATAGTGGAGTTCCTACTCCTCATTTTCGTATTGGGGTTCTTTGAAATGTGACACCACTGTATCCCCTTTTTCGTCAGCTGATCCAAGGTAGTGTTTCAACCTTTGTCCATTGACGGAGAATTTGTTCGTCCCGTCTTTTGATTCAATCTCCACAGCTCCACTAGCAAACATTTGCACCACTCGGAATGGCCCTGACCATCGGGATTTTAACTTACCCGGAAACAATCTCAACCTTGAGTTGTACAATAACACCATATCACCGGGTTTGAAGTCTCTGTCCACGATGTGCTTATCATGCATTTTCTTCATCCGTTCCTTGTAAAGCCTCGTGCTCTCAAAGGCTTGATACCAGAAATTCCTCTAGCTCGTGCAGCTCCGTTAGTCGATTTTGTCCGGCTGCTTCGGGATCCATGTTTAATTGTTTTAATGCCCACCAAGCACGGTGTTCTAACTCCACAGGTAGATGACAGGCCTTTCCAAACACCAACTTGTATGGTGACATACCTATTGGCGTTTTGAATGCAGTTCTGTAGGCCCAGAGTGCGTCGTCCAGCTTCTTTGCCCAATCCGTTCGGGTTGCGTTCACAGTTTTCGTTAATACACTCTTAATCTCCCTGTTGGACACTTCAACTTGCCCACTAGTCTGCGGATGGTAGGGCGTAGCCACTTTGTGGTGCACATCATATTTAGCCAGCAATTTCTCGAAGGCTCTATTGCAGAAGTGAGTGCCTCCATCACTGATGATCGCCCTTGGTATCCCAAACAGGGTGAATATGTGCTTCTTCAGGAATCCGACCACCACTCGTGCATCATTGGTGGGCAAGGCTGCAGCTTCCACCCATTTAGACACATAATCCACCGCCACAAGTATGTACTTATTACCGAATGAGCTGACAAAGGGACCCATGAAGTCTATCCCCCACACGTCAAACACCTCTACTTCTTGAATTGGTTTCATTGGCATCTCATGGCGACGAGAAATGTTTCCCGTCCTTTGGCATTCATTGCAGCCCTTTACCCAGAGGTGTGCATCTCTAAATACAGTTGGCCAGAAAAATCTGGTCTCCAGCACCTTCGCAGCTGTTCTGACCCCTCCAAAATGTCCTCCATATGCTGAAGCGTGACAACCCTACAAAATTGACGATTGTTCTATCTCGGGGACACACCTCCGAATAATGTTATCAACGCAAATTCTAAACAGATGAGGTTCATCCCAATAATACATGCGACTTTCATGGAAAAACTTTTTCTTTTGGACAGAAGAAAGGTCATCGGGAACAATACCTCAAGCCAGGTAGTTTGCAAAATCTGCATACCATGGCGCATACTCAAGACTGGCTGCGAGCAGCTGCTCGACTGGAAAGGTTTCCAGAATTTCTTCGACCTCGACTTATTTTTCAACTCCTTCAAGTCGTGAAAGATTATCAGCGACTTGATTTTCTGTGCCCTTACGGTCATGGATTTCGAGGTCGAATTCTTGCAACAACAGCACCCAACGAATCAGGCGCGGCTTAGACTCTTTTTTTCTCAATGAGGTACCTGAGAGCTGCATGGTCAGTATATACAATTACCTTGGAACAAATCAGATATGATCGGAACTTGTCAAAAGCAAACACGACTGCCAACATCTCCTTCTCCGTCACTGTGTAATTGAGTTGTGCACCGCTTAGTGTTCTGCTTGCATAGTAAATCGGGTGCATCAGCTTGTCTTTTTTCTGCCCCAAGACTGCTCCTATAGCATATTCGCTGGCATCACACATGAGCTCAAATGGTTGCTCCCAGTCGGGCGCAATAATGATGGGTGCAGTGGTCAACTTCTTCTTCAGTTCCTCAAATGCCAACCTGCAATCATTAGAAAACACAAAGGGGTGATCCTTTTCAAGGAGTTTGCATAATGGGTTAGCAATTTTGGAAAAGTCTTTTATGAAACGCCGGTAGAACCCGGCGTGACCAAGGAAACTTCTCACCGCCTTTACTGAAGTGGGCGGTGGTAACTTCTCAATCACGTCAACCTTAGCATGGTCGACCTCAATACCTTTTCTGGACACTCGATGTCCCAAGACTATCCCCTCTTGTACCATGAAATGGCACTTCTCCCAGTTTAGTACCAGGTTTGTCTCCACACATCTTTTGAGCACTCTGCTTAAGTTGTGAAGACAGTCTTCGAATGAATCTCCCACCACGGAGAAATCATCCATAAAGACCTCCATAATGTCCTCCACCATATCTGTAAAGATGGCTAACATGCACCGTTGAAAAGTCGCAGGTGCATTACAAAGCCCAAAGGGCATTCTCCGAAAGGCAAAGATGCCATACGGACAGGTGAAGGATTTTTTCTCTCTATCTTCGGGGGCTATTGAAATCTAATTGTAACCCGAATATCCATCTAGGAAACAAAAGTGTGATCTACCAGCCAGCCTGTCCAACATTTGATCAATGAAGGGTAAGGGAAAGTGGTCCTTGCGGGTGGCGGTGTTTAATTTCCGGTAATCCATGCAGATTCGCACCCTGTAACTGTACGAGTTGAGATCAACTCATTGTTGTCATTTTTCACAACAGTCATTCCCCCCTTTTTCGGGACACACTGGACAGGGCTGACCCAATTACTATCAGAGATGGGGAAAATAATTCCCGCATCTAACCATTTGATCACCTCTTTCTTTACAACTTCTTTCATGTTAGGGTTCAGCCTTCGCTGGTGTTCCCTGGAAGGTCTGTGCCCTTCTTCCAGGAGAATCTTATGCATGCAAAAAGCTGGGCTGATACCCTTTATATCTGCCATGGTCCAACCAATGGCCGTCTTGTTATCCTTTAGTACCTGCAAAAGCTGCTCTACCTGCACATCTAGCAGACAGGATGATATAATAACAGGTAAAGTCGAATTAGTGCTTAGAAATGCATACCTGAGATGATCTGGGAGTGGTTTCAGCTCCAACTTGGGTGGTTCCTCTATAGATGGCTTGGCTGGAGGAGTGACCCTTTTCTCCAGCTCCAGGGACTCGAACTGAGGTTCCCTTGACCAAAATCCTCGGCCTTCCAGTGCCATTACCCATTCAGCTAACCCCTCGCCATCCATTTCGTCTAAGTTTGTCAAGCATGCCTCCAATGGGTCCCCCACAGTCAGGGCCCTATCATCCTCTTGCAGAATTACATCAATTGCTTCCACTAGAGAGCAATTTGCATATTCGCTGGGTCTCCTCATTGATTGTTGAACGTTGAATATGACTTCTTCATCATTCAATCTCATTTTATGCTCCCCAGTTTCACAATCTATCAGTGCTCTCCCGATGGCTAAAAATGGTCTCCCCAAAATAAGGGGTATCTCCTCATCCACCTGACAGTCCAGAATCACAAAGTCTGCAGGGAACACGAACTTCCCCACTTGCACCAACACATCGTCAAGAATACCTGTAGATCTTTTCACAGTGCGATCAGCCAGTTGGAGTAACATCAAAGTCGGCCTGGCCCTGCCGATGCC
>NW_017678419.1:19837-21985 GCF_001879085.1 Nicotiana attenuata
GAACGGAATGTATTATGGGGTGCTAGTGTTGCACCTCTAGTCATCACCCCGCATTTTTGTGACATCTTGTCTAAGAGAATTTTGCACTCGGTGAATGTTTTGCTTAAGAACGCACCTCCAGCTGAAGCATCCACATTAGCCTTCAAGTTGTCAGTAGACCCATGTAGAATCTCTGGCCAAGCATCTGATCCGGAATGCCATGATGAGGACACTTTACAAGCATCCCTTTAAATCTTTCCCAAGTTTCCTGCAAGGACTCCGTGGACTGCTGCCTAAACTGTAATATGGCATCAATTTGCTGTGCACTCTTGTTAGGTGGGTAGAACTTGTTCAAGAACTGCTTGACTAATTCCTCCCAAGTGGTGATATAGTTGATCGGGAGCGAATTTAACCAAGTCTGAGCTGCCCCGGTTACTGAGAATGGGAATAGGAGCAACTTGATAGCTTCAGGAGTCACATTCGGATGCCTTTGGGTCATGTAAATTGACAGGAAATTTTTCAAGTGTTGTTGTGGGTCTTCAATGCTTGACGCGGAGAACAATCCCTTATTTTGTAGCAGATGCAGCATGTTGTTGGTGATTTGGAATATCTCTGCTTGAATTGCAGGCACAGCTATAGCAGTGGCCAGATTGTCAGCTGTAGGTTGTGCCCAGTCATAAAGTGCAGCCTCTGGCACAAGAGGTGCCACTCCCCTGACTTCCAGGTCAACTTGCTCATTCCTGTTGTTTCCGTTGGCGTTGTTCACGTCACCCATATCAAATTCGGGTTGGTTCGTTGGTTGAGTTTGTTGAAGTCCTTTGTTGGCGCGGTTCAATGCCCTGAATATTTTCTCGGGGTCTGAGAGTCCTTCTATTAGTTCTCCAGTCCTCGAAGAATTTCTAGGCATACACCTGCTTTCACGAGATTTCAACCGTTAGAATTTCAATGTAAAGATTGGTAAAGAGAAAACGGATTACACTTGGAATCTTTGTATTTCTTTCAGTTGTAATTGATAACACCGTTAGTTCCCCGGCAACAGCGCCAAAATTTGATCACGCTCAACTAAGTCTCACAAAAGACTATGCGGGCGTTGCAAATATAATCTGAGTATTATTGCCCTGAGTCGAACCACAGGGAACTAACCTATCAATCACTACTGTCAGATTTACTAAATTCACACAATCTGTTTTCCGAAACTTTTCGATTCACAATGGTTGATTTTCTAACAACTAAGATTGAAATAACAACTGAAAATTAACTAAACTTGATGTGTAAACAGCAGAAATAAAGTCTAAGGCAATGGTTTCCCCCGTTGGTACTTTCCGTGGTTGTATATGTCCACTATGATTTAGCTATCTCTAACAATCATGAACTCTCCATCTATCATAATTCTTTCTCAGGTAATTATAATAATCTACTAGACGCACTTTCTCAAGCTACGCTAGCTACTTGCACAATACGGTTCACTTAGATTGCACCCGGGGTTTCGTTATCTCTAATCCAACCCCTAAACCCTCGGTTATGACTCTCGTCTATACTCCGGGAGTGATGTTGTTCATACAATCACCTAAATATGCACTCTCTCTCAAGAAGATACATAATAAATAGGAACGGATAATTGAGGGCCCTTTCAACTATTCCACAATCAAAACATAGATGAACAACTAGAGACTAACAATCAAATCTAATTATATTGATAAAACAACCAAGTTATTCCCAACGGGTTCCACCAAAACCTTAGATTAAGGTTTTTAGCTACTCATGACAATGGGTAAATCAAATACTAAAAGATTCATAATCATAAATTGCAAGAAAATAAAGAAGAATAGAAATAATGATGTTGTGGGTGATCTCTCACACTTGTTTTTCTTGCCAAAGTACTCTCTAATAATGTTACATGCCTCTTTTGGGCGAGTTCTAGTGTTTAAATAGGGTTTTGGGCTAAGAATTTCGGAATTTGCACTTCAGTCCCTTAAGTTTCCGTCGCCTGCCGCGGTCCTACCGCGCCCACGCTGGACCGCGGCCAAATGGCCTCTCTAAATCTCCTCTGACAGCTCACCGCGGTCCTACCGCGCCCACGCTGGGACCGCGGCAGTTCACCTCCAGGCCTCGTTTGTGTATTTCAAATGGTTCACTCGGCGACTTTGATGCGATTGGCTTCTTTTTCTT
>NW_017678420.1:0-715 GCF_001879085.1 Nicotiana attenuata
GCCGGTGGCAAAGAGAATTGTTGATGGCATATTTTGGAGAAAGCTTGCTAGGTATTGCTTCAGAATGGTACATGGATCAAGATGTCTCGCGTTGGCATATTTGGGATGATCTGGCCCGAGACTTTGTTCGACAATTTCAGTACAACATAGACATCGCGCCGGACAGGAACTCTTTGGCAAATCTTAAGAAGAAGCCTTCAGAAAGCTTCCGTGAATATGCAATTAAGTGGCGTGAACAGGCGTCGAGAGTGAACCTCCAATGGATGAGGTAGAGATGGTCACTGTTTTCCTCCAAGCCCAGGAAGCAGACTATTTTCAGAATATGATGTCTGCCATGGGTAAGCCTTTCGCTGAGGCAATAAAAATCGGAGAGATGGTAGAGAACGGGTTGAAAACAGGTAGAATCTTGAGCCAGGCAGCCATAATAGCCACCTCCCAAGCCATCCAAGGTGGGTCTGGAGGAATGGCCAAAGGCAAAAAGAAAGAAGATACAATGATGGTGGCATCGGGAGAAAGAAGGTATCGGGCTCCTAGACCGGTATTCTCTGAAAGAATCCCTCAACACTATTACCCTCATACTGGTATGGCCTATGCTCCTGCACCCTATGCGGTCATGAATGCACAACCTTTCGGCCGACCGCAACCACAAGCTAACCAAAATCCACCTCCATTCCAAAGAAATCAACCTCCTTACCAGAACCAATATAATCCCCGA
>NW_017678420.1:4713-9628 GCF_001879085.1 Nicotiana attenuata
ATATCAAAGATTTTCTGAAAACACAGGAATACCCTGAGCAGGCCACCGGAGATCAGAAAAGAACCATTAGACGACATGCGAGTGGTTTCTTTTTAAGTGGTGATGTTTTGTATAAAAGAACCCCGGACCTCAACTTGCTAAGATGTGTTGACGCCGAAGAAGCTGGAAGAATTATGCATGAAGTGCACGCAGGAGTGTGTGGACCTCATATGAATGGTTATGTGTTGGCAAAGAAAATTTTGCGAGCCGGGTATTACTGGATAACCATGGAGAAGGACTGTTTCAGTTTTGTTCGGAAATGTCATCAATGCCAGGTGCACGGCGACTTGATTCATGCACCTCCGACAGAACTCCATCCGATGTCAGCACCTTGGCCGTTTGTCGCTTGGGGCATGGATGTCATTGGGCCGATCGAGCCGAAAGCTTCGAATGGGCATAGGTTCATACTGGTAGCAATCGACTATTTCACGAAATGGGTTGAAGCCATCACCCTCAAGTCAGTCACCAAGAAAGCCGTGGTAGACTTTGTGCACTCCAACCTCATTTGCCGCTTTGGCATTCCTGCAATTATTATTACAGACAATGCAGCTAACTTGAACAGTCGCCTGATGGAGGAGGTATGTGAGCAATTCAAGATAACGCATAGAAACTCAACTCCCTATCGGCCAAAAGCCAATGGTGCTGTCGAGGCAGCAAATAAGAACATCAAGAAGATTTTGAGAAAGATGATTCAAAGCTCCCGGCAATGGCATGAAAAGTTACCCTTCGCATTACTTGGGTATCGCACCACAGTACGTACATCAATTGGAGCAACACCGTACTTGCTAGTTTATGGTACCGAAGCAGTCATACCCGCAGAAGTGGAAATTCCTTCACTCCGGATAATCGTTGAGGCGGAGATTGAGGACAGTGAATGGGTTAAAACCCGACTAGAGCAATTGTCATTAATTGATGAAAAACGGATGGCCGCGGTTTGTCACGGACAGCTGTACCAACAAAGAATGGCCCGTACCTATAATAAGAAAGTGCGTCCCAGGAATTTTGAAGTGGGACAGCTGGTACTCAGACGCATTCTCCCTCATCAGCAGGAAGCAAAAGGGAAGTTTGCCCCTAATTGGAAGGGTCCATACATCATCCGGAAAATTTTGCCAAGAGGAGCACTGTATCTGGGAGATATCGAAGGGAATGATCCTGAGACAGCAGTCAACGCAGATGCGGTAAAAAGGTACTACGTCTAATCCTCATTCGGCGATGGCTTTTGTGCAATTGAGATGACGAAGGCTTTTCTTCTCGCTATCCAAACACTATCAACCCTTCGTAAACCCATTTTGAGCCGGTTACTCTCCTTTGGCTACCCTCTTTGGAACCCGGAAGTACGAAAAAAAAAGAAAAAGAAAAAGAAAAAAAAAAAAAAAAAGAAAAGAAAAAGAAAAAGGAAAAGAAAAAGAAAAAAAAGAAAAAAGAAAAAATATATATAAAAAAAAAAAAAGAAAAGAAAAAGAAAATATGATGAAAAGAAAAAGAAAAAGAAAACAAAAACAAAAACAACCAAAAAACAAATGTGCTTGAACTACGTTTGACTTGATCCTGAAAAGGTACGTAGGCAGCCTCTCTCTGGGGTTCAGTCACACCAAAACAAAAATCCCAATTCCCCAAAAAAGTTGAAACTGGGGCAGATGATATAATGGTTCGGCCATGAATTCGCCGAAACGGTTCCAAAGTTGTAGTTCTGCCCAAAATCCTTTTTACCCCAAAACCTTGTCCAAGTCCTTCCGATCAATTGGCAAAGGCAGGGAAGTGGGAAACGTTGTTGTTGGAATCTGACACAATGCAAGTTGAGAAAAATAAAACGAGAGAGTCTTATCGGTGAAAACCTTCGGGCACCATAAGGCGATGGTGAGTAGAGAAACTAAAAATGAGAGAGTCCGCTTAGTGAAAACTCGCAAAAGAGCACTATCGGGCAACGGTGAGAAGAGAAATGAGAGAGGTCGATTGGTGAAAACCCGCAAAGGGCGCTGTCGGCCGAAAAGAAGACATCTCGCCACTAAAAGAGTCTTGGCAAGGTTCCCTGGTTTTAATGGATTCACGAGAAGCCGGAAAGTTTGTGTGGGTCGGGCATCAGTCCAAGAAGCATGTCATGTTCATTTGAAGTCAGCATGCACACCCCAGATAAGTCCTTCTTTTCCTCGAAAGGGATGCTTCTCTTTAAAATCATATGCTTGCCTTTTGCATACTTTTTCTTTGAATCCCTTTCGGTTTATCTCTGATTCCGTAACTAGTACAAAGAAAAGGTGGCAGGACCGGTTTCACAGGGATTCACCTGGTCAGAGTCGCAGAAATACCCAGCCTCAGCGAGTGCGTCAGGCCAATCTCGACTAACCATAGTGATTGATGCTTTTGAAGCAAAAATATTGGAAAAGAAAGAAAATCAAAGGCAAGGGCAGAATAAAGTGACAAGGTCAGAGCCCACACGGGCGATTCATAATGAAATCCTGAAGGCTGAACCCGATCGTTTTGAAAGGAGATTTACCCTCAAGACAAACAAGCAGCACAATTCTCAACGGAAAGGGGGCCGGGACCAAGCAAGCAATAGGATCAAGGCCATAAAACCAACCACCGTTTCAAACTAACCAATTGTTCTTTGATGAAAACAGGTTTAATTCAAAGCAACCTTGCAAGAAGCAGGTGCAGTCCAAAAAGAAATGGAATGCGCAAGCGCTGAAACAGCTTTGCAGCAGGAAAACGACCAAAAGGAAGTTTCCTATCCCCAAGTTCTTTCATGTGTTTTGCTAAATAAAAGGAAAACATATAAAAAGGGAAAAACAAATGATAGAAGAAAGAAGAAAAGAAGTTAAAATAAAAATCCCAAAAAAGAAAAACAAATCATGATAGCATAGGATCCCATTCCTTAAATATCCCGGAACAAAAACCGAGGATCTCCCGGCACAAAAACCGTGGAGCTTTTTCTTTTCAAATCCCGGAACAAAAACCGAGGATCTCCCGGCACAAAAACCGTGGAGCTTTTTCTTTTCAAATCCCGGAACAAAAACCGAGGATCTCCCGGCACAAAAACCGTGGAGCTTTTTCTTTTCAAATCCCGGAACAAAAACCGAGGATCTCCCGGCACAAAAACCGTGGAGCTTTTTCTTTCCAAATCCCGGAACAAAAACCGAGGATCTCCCGGAACAAAAACCGTGGAGCTTTTTCTTTCCAAATCCCGGAACAAAAACCGAGGATCTCCCGGAACAAAAACCGTGGAGCTTTTTCTTTCCCAACATCCCGGAACAAAAACCGAGGATCTCCCGGCACAAAAACCGTGGAGCTTTTTCTTTCCAAATCCCGGAACAAAAACCGAGGATCTCCCGGCACAAAAACTGTGGAGCCTTTTCTTTCCAAATCTCGGAACAAAAACCGAGGATCCCTTTTATACATTCCCATTTTGATTAGATATGTGTCACAACTAACTCACGAAATTTTCCTAGTGAAAACTGGGGCAGAAAATTTCGTTCGTTCGTTTGTTTTGGTATCCTAAGCAGGACAACCTCAGGACACAAGGTGCGAGATGACCAACGGAATGAGTCTCAATCCAGAATCAAGGAAAGAAGAAAAGAACAAAAAGAAATGAACTCAAATGGGAAGCAAGTAAGGGTGCAGATTGTTCAAAAACCTGATTGAAGTCACAAGCTCCGCTGATCTTGTTTTGACCCAATGCTGCATGAAGAAGTAAACACCTACAAATTGCGAGCATCAAGATTCAGATCGGAGTCCGCAGCAAATCAGCTAAGACTCAAGATCAAAGATCCAAGAGATTTATATATAGGAATCTTGTAACCCGTAGTTAATAGGCTTAGTTAGCTTAGCTTTTTGATTTTCTTTTGGTGTAATAAGGAGGTCAGCAAGCAGTAGCAGCAGCAACAGCAGCGAAATCACAGCTCCTGGCAGTCCCAGCTACCAAACTTTCCAGAACTACACTGACCTGATTCCTTTATAGCCAAGGATATGTAGGCAACCTTTGAAGCAGGGTTCGGTCAGATTTTTCAAAAAAAAAAAATGCTTCTCATGGAGTGCCAAGCAGGCAAAAATCCCATAGTCGCTCATTTATCTTTGCCCGAAAACCCTTCGTGTCCTCGAGCAAAGAGGGGCAGCTGTGAGCACGTGATTTTTGCCACGCTTAAATTACTCCTATAAATTCATTAGACTTAGAATTTTTCTTTTATTATTTGAATTTTTAGGAATTAATTGCATGATTTTGTGTCTTGTTTGCATTTTTGTGTGCATTTTTAGTTGCTATAATTCATAAAAAGGTACAAAAAAAAATATATTGCATTTGCATTTAGAATTCGATTTTATATTTTTACTAGTTAATTAATATTGCTAAAATAAGGAAAAAATAATAATAATAACATCTTTACATTTTTGGTTTAAGAATTAGTTAGCGTTGGAAATTGATTAGTATAATCTTAGATTTAATATTGGGCTTTTAGTTTTTTGATTTTAATAAAATCAGAAAATTCAGAAAATATAAATAAATAAAGTACAAAAAGAAAATAAGGAAACAAATGAAAGAAAATGAAACAAAAAGCAAGGGTGACAAAATGTTTGGGCCAATTTCGGGCAGCCCAAACCAAAATCACCAAAAATCAATCCATAACCCAGTCCCCACCCGTCCAGTCCAAAACCCCAACCCAGTCCAGAGACGCCCAAAAACGACGTCGTTTTGGCGTCAATTAATCTTGACCGTCCATTTCTCATCATCCAACGGTCCTCACTCGTTCAAAACTTTTAAATAAAAATGTCCGAAATTCCTCATTAAACCTAAACATTTCCCATCCTCCTCGTACCCCTGTCTCAAACCTTACCCCTGTAACGCCACCGCCATCCACCGTAACACCACCCTTCTCCGTCGTGCCTCCGC